>NW_017963730.1:376098-629032 GCF_001661395.1 Hyphopichia burtonii NRRL Y-1933
TTACAGGCATGTTCTATTACAGACATGTTCTATTACAGGTATAACTCATTGCATGGTTCTCTTACAGGCATGTTCTATTACAGGTATAACTCATTGCATGGTTCTATTACAGGCATGTTCTATTACAGGGATAACTCATTGCATGGCTCATTACATCCATGACTAAGCTATGTGACCACTACCACCGGTCTATAAGTGAAAAACTACCTGTAAAGTGCTGAATACTTACAAGTACCTTTGTAGTTGTAAATTTACGGATGGTTTTGGTGGACTTTAATGAAGAATAATGTGTTGATGAGTAGGAGCCACTAAGAGACGCGACACTAGCGGTATCAAGCTATAAGGTATCGAATAGAGATTTGCTTTTCTCAGTGTAATTGAATGGCTGCAAAACGGGGGTATGTCCACCGGGGAGGAGCTTTGGCGGCCAAAGACCCAAGCACCAGCAGCTGCTGGTGCTCCGTCACGTGACCAGCACACGATTAAATCAATAAAAAACACCTAGCAAAGCATCATGATCAACTACCCATGTCTTCTTCATCATAATGGGCTCATATATACCACCAGAATACTTACAGTACTTTGAGTATTTACCGGACTTACAAAAATGTGCTAATGTTTTCATAACGTTTACCCCGATGTTCAGTTATGGAACAACTTGCTATGGAATATATAAAAAAAAGACATCTTTAGGATTTTCAATTGATATATGTGCTACAATGCTAATGGCATCGATATTAAGAATATGCTATTATACCATCTCACCATTTGAAATCTCGCTACTTAGGCAATCGATCGTAATGATATTCATCCAATGTATACTATTAAAGATCTCTTTAAATTATAGACCAGTAAATTATAATCCAGAATTACTAACTCCTTTACCGATATTCAAAAATGAATTAAACAGTTATTTGCCGAGAAGATTATCCCAAACGAGTAATATCACTCAACATGATATTTACCAAGAAGACCTGATGGTACTTGATTTTGGCAAATTTGTTAAAAGCTATATTGTTATTGTATTCAGCCATTGCTTAAAATTTTTCGATGTTTATTATAAAAGACCAGGATTATTCTGGCAATGGGTGGAAGAGAAAAACTACTGGGTTTTCTTAGTTAAATTTCTGTTAGTTTTCATTACCCTAACTTTCATTTTCATTAATAACGAATATTATGGCTCTTTCATTGGTATACTAGGATTGTTCATTGAAAGTTTATTACCATTACCACAAATATTATTATTAAATCGATTGAAATCAATTAAAAATTTTAAAATCTTGTTATTATTAAGCTGGTTAGGTGGGGATTTAACAAAATTAAGCTATTTATTATTTGGTACTAATAATATATCAATAATTTTCATTATTGCAGCTTTATTTCAAATGAGTCTTGATATTATAATTGCATTTCAATATTTCCATTTTAAAAATTTGGACTTCGATAATTTAAATTTATCATTACCAAATTATAAAACTCCAAAAAATTCCGCCAATGAATATGAACTAGATCCAATTCCTTTCACTCCAAATTCAAACTTAACTTCATCAACGCCTTCTTCCTCTTCAAATTCTCAAAATTACTTTCCTTCAATCGAAAGTAATTCAAAATTCCCTCCAGTAACCGGAAGACAAAGATCAGATTCTCAACCAAGAGTAAGATCCCAATCCCACTCTAGCCGTAGTATTTCCCGACTGTAATAGATTATAGATTATAGATTCTACAATAAAATATCTAATAATTTATTCTAATCATAAGGTATTAAACTATTTATAAAAGATATTGATATATATATATGTATAAGAGAAAGAAAGTAAAAAATTAACCGAAATAAACAACCCACCCAAAAAAAAAAATAAAATAAAAAAACTAATCATCATTAAATTGAAACATATTCAACATTCTTCTTTGCTTCATTAATCAAATCCAATGCATCCTTACCTCCTAAACCATGTTTGACTTTGATATGTCTGGATAATGCATCACCTCTTGAAAAAGTCTTTTGCTTCCCATTACCATCTCCACCATTTAGTCTACCCTCACAGATAACACAACGAAATATCTTCTTCTTCAGGGCATGAATGGTTTCTTGGTGTCTTATTAAATCATAAGGACGACTGAATTGTTTATTACATGGTTTACCGGTTGATGGATTGATTTTGTCACATTGATGATTTGGATTATTGGCAGAAATCTCTGCAGCAGTCTTCATAGGGGTATCATCAACCACCATTTGATCATCATCATCCTCTTCTTCGTGTTTATGATCATTTATATTCAAATTAGTTAAAGGAGGTGGGGATAATATTTCTTTTGGATTACCATCAACAACCTCTTCTTTATTAACCCCAAAATCATCAATAAACCCACCATTCATCAAATTATCCTTGATGTACATATCCCAAGGTTTGATTTCTGGTTCTTGTTGAGGAGGTTGTTGAGGAGGTTGTTGAGTTTGATATTGTTGATCATCTTGAGGTAAATATTCATATTGACTATTCATGATGAAATCATCAAATTCATTATCATCATTAAAGAAATCATCTTCATCATCATCATCATCACTTAAATCTTCTTCGACATCTTCATCAAAATGATCCATCATTAAATAATCATTTTCATAACCGGGGATAGGACCGTTTGGATCGATGTAACCTTGGTTATTTTCTTCATTATCATTAGGTATAAAGAGAGAATCTGAATATAAATCATGATTATTCATCACCAAAGAAGAAGGTTGAATATCAGTATTAAACAAGTAATAATTTTCGTCTTTCAAACGTTTTTGTTTTGATTTTGAACCATCATCATCATCCAAAGTAGTTATTCTTCTTCTTCTTGGATGAGAAGGAATTTGATAAACGTCATTTGGATGAATGAAACTAGGTTGAGTGTTAATCGAGTCCGGGTTCCCGTAATCGGAAAAGGGGCTGATTTTCAAATCATCCAAAGGTTGATTTGCTTGATAGCCATCATCCATGATATTATTAGTAGATGAAGATGGCGATATTGAAGCTAAATTATTATTACTACCATTTAATCGATTATATTGATCCAAAAACGAATCTGGAATATTGAGTAAATTAGGTAAGTTATTAGCAACTGGTTGAGCGTATAATGAAGATTGTCCTAAAGCAGGGGATGAATTAACTGATGATGACATATTACGAAACAACGATGCGGGTTTAGGAGAATCCGATCGATTAACGCCGGCGGCACCAGCATTATTACTAGTAGATTGCACATTCAAAGGCGAACTAGGTAAATGATATAGTTCTTCATCCATGATATCGGTGATTGTTCTTTTCAAAGGGGGTATGACAGCCAAAGAGGTCATGCTAGGTTCCTGGTTATCTTTTGGCAACGGTGGCAATAAAAAGGTAGGGTGTAAGCGCAGAAGCAACGTATGTATAAGCGGTGTACTGCTGAGTCAGCGTAGGCGTAGGTGTAAGTGTAAGCGTAGGCGTAAGCTTAGGGTGGTGAAAGCTAGGAAGGAAGAAGAGTGGCAATATTTATATAAAATGAGTATTACTAAAGCAAATTTATCCTCAGCTGAAACTTCGGCTATATGCTCGTTTTGGCCATTTCCGGAACAATACTATCCAACTGGTCCAATTCGGATCTGATAAGCCCTGACTACATGGTATTACTGTCACTATTACTGTCGCTGTCACTGGTATACTGGTATACGGGATATACGGGGTATATAGCTGGTTATATAGCTGGGTATATAAGTGGTTGGTCTTTGATGATCGATGCTTCTAGAATAAAGGGTTTTCATTATGTGGTGTACGGGCGTGGTGGGGCAATTATAACTTTTGACTTGCTTTAATACCTTCATTAGAGACCTTTTCAATACCCTTCTTAGCCAATTCCTCATCTAGATAGTAGTAGTCTTTTATTAGTTCGCCCTTATCGTTTAGCTCAAAGACAAGCGGCACACCTGTAGGCACGTTGATTTTGCTGATATCGTCGTCACTGATATGGCCCAAGAACTTGATAAGACTTCGTACAATTGAGCCATGAGTCACTATAAGCACAGTTTTATTTTGGTGAATGAGGTTCTGGTTAATAATTTCGTGTTGGAAAAAGGGGATCAACCGATTCATCACCATTTTGAGTGATTCACCTTTGGGTAATTGGTATAAAGGAACGTCGACGTTGTTATATCTTTCATCGATGCAATGGTCGTTTTCTGCTAGTGGCGGGACGGCATTGAAGTTTCTTCTGTAGTATTGAAATTTTTCTTTACCGTATTGATTAAAAATGACATTTTTCAAGACTCCTTGGAAAGAACCGTAATGGCGTTCATTTAGTCTCCAAGATTTGACGGTGTCACACCATAAACGATCGATTTTCTCTAGAATGATATTCCCGGTTTGAATTGATCGGGTTAATTTGGAAGTATACATTAAAGTTGGTTTTAAATTATATTTATTTAATAGATTAGCAGCGACCATTGCTTCGTGTTTACCCTTATCACTTAGCGGGATATCGATCCATCCGCAGAACTTGCTTTCCTTATTCCATTCTGATTCTCCGTGGCGAAGAATGATGAGTTTATGAGTAGTCATACCGGGTGTAGTGGTTTGTGGATGGGCAATGGGCTTGGAATGGTCAATCACTTTATATATGGGAAAAGCGTCTGGTGATTGTTCCATCTATCTGGTGTACGGGTGTTATAACCGAGCACGAGCTTGCAGCAATCGCCTCCGGTCCTAATCGGTTGGTGTACCGGCGTTCCATTCATCTAATGCAATGTTACATTGATGTTTTTCAATCTTGATGGCACCGTAATCTACCCAAGTATATAAAGATAAAGAAAGTAAGAGATGTAGGAGGTAGGTGGGAGGGTGTGTTGGTGGAGAGGATAAAAAAAGTGTATATAATTCGCATGATTCAAACGATCAAATTTCCATCGATTACTGTTTTAACAAGTCAGACTATGCCAGCGGCATCAAAGATTATTGACCGGCCGTTGAACTGGTTGGAAATCAAGTATATTATTGATACTAACGACTTGGATAAGTTTGCCAGATCATTGGATGAAACCCAGAGGTACCACCAGTTCAAAGAAGAACTAAAACGGGGGAAAACCACCATATACAAGCATCTACTTATTAAAGAGTTAGAATGGGCTAACCCCCAAGATTACTTGATGAGTGATTTGGAAATTGCTAAAACGGTGGAGAGTAAAGGAGAATATATCTTTACCTGTAGTGAAGATTTAAAAATTATACCTAATCATTTCCCATATTTTTTTGAAAAGGGGATAAAGCATTATTGTATTTGGACCAAGATTAGAATCCCCAGTGATTATACCCATCCATTAGGAGATTTGAGTAAACCAATAAGAAAAGCGATTGATACCTATGTTAATAAAACGTTTAATCATTTTGGAATTAGTTCAGATAGAATAGTTTGGTTTAGAAATTGGGAAGCTCTACAAAGCGTTAAAGAATTAAGTCATATTCATATAATCATTAAAGATTGTACTCAACAAGAAGAAGATCGTTTCTTGTACACCAGTGGAGTTCCCCTTACCATTAAAGAATACACCGATATAGTAAATTGATACACATAATCTTGATACACATATAGTAAATTGATACACATAATCCTTGATACACACAATAATTTTTATTTATAATATACAACTAGATAGAACTAAAAACGTAAATAAATTTAACCACCGAAACCATACAAGGTTCTACCTTGTCTCTTTAAAGCATAAACAACATCTAAAGAAGTAACGGTCTTTCTTTTAGCGTGTTCGGTGTAAGTAACCGCATCTCTAATAACATTTTCTAAGAAGGATTTTAAAACCCCTCTAACTTCTTCATAAATTAAAGCAGAAATACGTTTAACACCACCTCTTCTAGCCAATCTTCTGATAGCTGGTTTAGTAATACCTTGAATGTTATCTCTCAAGATTTTTCTGTGACGCTTAGCACCACCTTTTCCAAGACCTTTTCCACCTTTTCCTCTACCGGACATGATTTATTAATGTTGATAATGATAAAAAAAATTTTAGGCAATAGATAAAGTGCGAAACTCCTTTTATATATGACTTTCGAAAAGTTACCTGAACATAATTAAGGGATTGCTTCAGGTTCTCACTTTTACTCAGTTATTGGGGCGATTATTGTGCGCAGGTAACTGGGATTCTTTTGTTTGAGAAAAGGTTGCAATTTTCGAGTGAGGAAAATTACCATGTCCTCCGTAAATCTCAGTATGCGAAACCACCGCATTATACTACAATATACTATAATATACTACAATATACTATAATATACTATAATATACTATAATATACTATAATATACTATAATATACTATAATATACTATAATATACTAATCTACTATGATATACTATCCTATACTATGATATACTATGCTATACTATGATATACTATGCTATAATATATTATAATATACTATACTAAACTACTATAATACAATATAACATCATACTACTATGCTCTAGATAGCAGCTTATTACAGCTAAGGGAATACGGTGGCAGAGTACTGAGTAGAGTATATTCCAGTATTGCACTAAGATATCCCCTAAAGTTTTGTAGTATCTTTTGTATTAGTGAGAAGTTGTATTAGCGAGTCTTTAGTGAGTCTTTAGTGAGAAGTGGGAGTCTTTAGTGAGAAGTGGGAGTCTTTAGAGAAGTGGGAGTCTTTAGTGAGAAGTGAGAGTCTTTTGTATTGGTGAGAAGTTCTTTTAGATCTTTTGCAACTGCCAAAAGCCGGTATACGATATACACCCCGGGTGTAAATGCGAGCACCACGCCGACGGCTCTTTCCCCCCACAAAACGCGCCCGGCAGCAAATGTAAACAGTGGCCCTTCTCATTAAACCATTTAGTATATAAATAAATCAAGATATCCTGGTTTATCAATGTTATCTTCTTATCATCAACCAAAATGGCTAGAACTAAACAAACTGCAAGAAAATCCACTGGTGGTAAAGCCCCAAGAAAACAATTAGCTTCCAAAGCTGCCAGAAAATCTGCCCCATCTACCGGTGGTGTTAAAAAACCTCACAGATATAAGCCAGGTACCGTTGCTTTAAGAGAAATTAGAAGATTTCAAAAATCTACTGAATTATTAATTAGAAAATTACCTTTCCAAAGATTGGTTAGAGAAATTGCTCAAGATTTCAAAACCGATTTAAGATTCCAATCTTCTGCTATTGGTGCTTTACAAGAATCAGTTGAAGCTTACTTAGTTTCTTTATTCGAAGATACTAACTTGTGTGCCATTCATGCTAAAAGAGTTACTATTCAAAAGAAGGATATTCAATTAGCCAGAAGATTAAGAGGTGAACGTACTTAATCAACATGATTTCAATTCTTCAATATCTTAGATATTAGTGTATATTAGAATAAATATTTATATTGTATATTTTATAATATTTGTAAGTTATTTAAAAAGGATATTTCAGAGGATCATTATCAACAGTATACCCCTTGGCTTCTTGTTCTAATGCTTTCCTCTCTAAATAATCATAACAAACATCTTTATATTGATATAACCCTTTATAATCAGCAACATCTTCTTCCCAACTCTTCATCCCATTCAATAACCGTCTAGGAACCCAGGGCTCTTCACAAATCTCAACCATTGGTATGAAATAGGTTCTGATGGTGAACACCACCCCTCCACTACGTGGTAATCTTCTTAAACTCTGTCTTTCACTACGGAAATAAATTTGCTCAATGGTGGTGGCCGCTTTCGCAGTATACCATCCAACTTTTTCGTTCAGTTCATCTCCAATCGATGAACTCCATGGTAGCTGATCATCAGTTTGAATAAAGTAATTGTTTCTAACAACCGGCTTATCTGGAGTTAATCTAATGAAAAATTTCTCCATTCCGGGTCTTAAATTAGTCTGATATTTTGGTACATCTCCACTAGTATGAATTGCACTCAATGGTAAATTAAATTTATCTCTAAATCTCCAAAACCCTGCTAACATAATGGCTCCACTCTTCAAATAGTATTCTCCGCTTTCGCTTTCAAGCATTATGGCCAAATCATCCTGGGTTAACTTACTAGCTATCAATATTGGATCTTCTCCTAAACTTCTACTGAATTTCTCTTTTCCTCCCTTTCTCATGAAAATGTGATCTTCTCCAGTTTCTAAATTATAAATCCCGTCCTTGGTTTGCTTGAATAAACTTGGATATCTAATTGGTAACCAGTTTCTAAACTCCTCTAATAATTCATATGCTGCATCAATGGCTTCGTCACTGGTTTCATATAATTCTTTCCCCTTGGTGGCTATTCTATTCAATTTATCTTGATGATACTTGGGCCACTGGTTATCTAATTCAATCCACGAGTCCCATGGCATGTTTCTAATCCCCATATTCACTTTATAGTTGGATTTAAACGCCCGGTATGGTTGTGGTTTGGTTGTTTTAATGTTCCAATCGGGGAACGGGGCTGGCTTTGGCGTCTTGAATTTTTCATCTGGAATCCATTGTCCTAATTTACGGTTCTTATTATCTCCTTTAACCGCCTTCTTTGGTTTCAGCTTAACTGCTTTGATCGAAATTGCAATTAAAACAACCCCAAATAATACCATATAATTAAATAACTTTAAATCAACTCGCTCCTTAGTGAGCTGATTCACCTGTTTAAACAGATAGTAATAGGCACTGCTTAAAAACCCTCCTTCTGTTGAATTCATATTGCTTCTTACTGTCTCTACTACTTCTCTCTAGTAGATCCCTCCTCCTCTACTTTATATAGGCTGATCTTATCAAAGATCATTTTTCGCAATATCGTATTCTGCAACCTATTTCGGAAGTCGCAGCCACTGAAGTAGCTAACAGAACAAATCAACTAATTCGGTAATCGTATCCTACAACTTACTGAAAAAAATCATCAGATGTATTATGCTGGGGGTAGAAATGCTGCAAATAAAGTTACATGAACTATATTCCAAATTATCAAGTAATATAAAAACCCTTTCACGAAATAAGATTGTCGATCGTAATTAAGGATCATTATACTAAGGGTCCAATTAATTATTGGTAAGAAAGTTGTGATTCTTGTTAGTATTTGGGTATTCCAAAAAAATATTCCTCCTACTAACACGGCTGAGTTCACTAATAGAATGGGTAATAACTTCAACATTGGATATTCAATTAGAAAAAACTTGAAACTTATCATACTGATACTTATTGTTGGTAATGCAAATAAAAAATTTGGGATATTATTCGATGTCCAGTAACTTAAAAATCCATTATTCCAGTAGTTTCCTTGTGCGTATTGGAATAGCGATGGAATTGTATTAGAACACCATACTGGACTCAGGTCTCCAGTACAGAAAACAGTGTATGTATAGATGTTCGATACCAATAAACTTGTGAATAAAAAGCTCCCACTAATTATACTCCATAAACTATCTTTTTGGCTATGATTTTTAATGCTGAATACGTATAAATCGTATAAGTAGACTATTCCGAGTAATAATGTGTTGGCACGCATTCCATAACTGATGGCAAAGAAGATCCCTGATAATAAATAGCATCTCCAATCTTTTATTGAAAGCTTGGAATTTTTCAAATTGAAGTTTTCATAATTCATCGATATTTCTCTTAAATATAATCCAGTAAAACACAAAAAGGCGCATGCATTTTCACTGTAGGAGCTTGTTAAAAACCCTGCTCCTGGTGATAATATATATGTTATACCACTAGTGATTGAAATTCGATCTTTATTGAAAAATTTACCCAGTGATTGGTTGAAAACAGTTTTGGTTAGTTTCCAAATCATTAAGACACTGGCAAAATGCAATATATTACTCATCCATAAACTGACTATGAACAGCTGATAAAAATTGGTCGGCGTTCTATTCACTTTGCTAACTAATTTGATCAATCTCCACCATAATGGACAAAATACAAATTGATGTTCATATTTGATCTCATTCACAAATAAATCAGCAAAATATACAACGTCCCAAACAACCAATTTCTCAATTATGTTATCTATTATTGACCCGACAAAAGGCTTTAGTACGGAGTTATATGAATTTATGTACACTTCTTTGGATGTTTGGTAACTAGTACGCAAAAGTAATTGCGTTGATGTATCGAACTGAACAGGTGTAAAGTAAACCAATGCCAATTGCGAGACTTTCACGAGGATGAACGTTTGAAAGAGCCTCGTTATTGGATGTTCTTTAATGGACAGCATGATTCTTGAAGAGCCATCCGCTGACTTCATTTCTTCCTGTCTTAACTTTCTTCTACTGCTTCTTCGAGCATGTTTTTTTTTTTCTTCTTTTCTTTTGATGATCTGAATCTCATTGCGAAGGAGCTTCTTGCAGAACTTAACAAATACTTCAGCTACAATTACTAATAACACTTTTATAAGATAAATTAATTTTATTTAATAAATGAAGGAAATCTTCAATTGGAATAGTTAAAAAAAAAAAAAAACTAACTAGCAAATATTCACATTAATAACTCTACTGAATGATTTTTTTTCTATTTCTTTCTAGATTACTTATTTCTTACCGAATTGGTTAGCAAAAGAATCAATAATACCAGCAACAGATTGAGGGTTAGCTAAAGTAGTGATATCACCTAATTGGTCAGCTTCATTAGCGGAAACTTTTCTTAAGATTCTTCTCATAATTTTACCAGATCTAGTTTTTGGTAAATCAGCAACGATAATAACTGATTTAGGAGCAGCAAATGGACCAATTTCACTTCTAACTTGTAAAATTAATTCTTTTCTTAAAGCAAAAGCTTCTTCACTGGTTTCTTTACCGTTGATTTTGTCGGCGTATTCATCTTTCAAAGCAACATAGGCAACAACAGCTTGACCAGTTAAATCATCATTAATACCAACGACAGCAGCTTCAGAAACACCATGATGTTCAATTAAAGCAGCTTCAATTTCAGCGGTTGATAATCTATGACCACTAACATTAACAACATCATCAACTCTACCTCTAATCCAATAATAACTATCATGATCTCTTGCAGCACCATCACCAGTGAAATAGTAACCAGGGTAAGGGTTTAAATAAGTATCCATATATTTGGTATGGTTATTCCAAACAGATCTAGCCATTGAAGGCCAAGAATCTTTAATTGCTAAAACCCCTTCGACATCATTACCATTAATTTCAACCCCACTAACAGGATCAATTAAACAAGTTTGAATACCGAAAAATGGTAAAGAAGCAGAACCTGGTTTATTTGGAGTAATACCAGCAATTGGAGCAATAAAATGAGAACCAGATTCAGTTTGCCAATAAGTATCAGAAATATGACATTGACCTTTACCAACTTTTTCATTATACCATTCCCAAATATCAGGAGAAATTGGTTCACCAACCGATCCTAAAGTTCTTAAAGAAGACAAATCATATTTTTCAATTTCATGTTCACCAGCTTTTCTTAATAATCTTAAAGCAGTTGGAGCAACGTAAAAATGAGTAGCTTTATGTTTTGCAACAATTTGCCATAATCTACCATAATCAGGATAAGCAGGAGTACCTTCAAAAACAATGGTTGGAACCCCAAGAGATAAAGGACCATATAAGGCATAGGTATGACCAGTGATCCAACCAACATCACCAGCAGTGAATAAAACATCTTCTTTATGGATATCAAAGATATATTTAGTAGTTAAAGCAGCACCTAATAAATAACCACCAGTTGAGTGAACAACCCCTTTTGGACTACCAGTTGAACCAGAAGTATATAATAAGAAAAGAGGATCTTCGGAATTAACTGGAACTGGAGGTAAATAACCAGGTTGGTTAGCAGTT
This sequence comes from Hyphopichia burtonii NRRL Y-1933, assembly GCF_001661395.1. Classification (NCBI taxonomy): domain Eukaryota; kingdom Fungi; phylum Ascomycota; class Pichiomycetes; order Serinales; family Debaryomycetaceae; genus Hyphopichia; species Hyphopichia burtonii. The sequence continues at coordinate 387,905 of NW_017963730.1, forward strand.
TCTTCATGCCACCAGTAATCTCTACCGTTTTTAAGAGCGATATCAGGGTTACCAGTTCTTTTGTAAACCAAAACTTTTTCAACACTTGGACAATTGAGTAAAGCATCATCGCATAATTTCTTGATATTAACAGTTTTACCACCACGACGACCTTCATCACAAGTAATTAAAGCTTTACAACTAGCATCATTAACACGATCTTTAATTGAACCAGAAGAGAAACCAGCAAAGATAACCGAGTGAATAGCACCTAATCTAGCAACAGCCAACATTGCAATAATAGCTTGAGCAGTCATTGGTAAATAAATAGCGACAGTATCACCTTTTTTAATCCCCCAATTTTTCAAAACACCAGCTACTTTTGAAACTTCTCTCAACAATTCAGAATAAGTTAAAATTTTGGAATCTTTTTCATCGTCAGCTTCATAAATAACCGCTGGCTTATTAGGAGTTTCATAAGCCCATCTATCAACACAATTGTAAGACGCATTCAATTCACCACCGATAAACCAAGCAGCATCACCATGTTTTAAAGATCCAGCTTTAACTTTATGGAAATCTTTATCCCAATGTAACAATTCTTTAGCTTTTGGGCCGAAGAATCCTTCTGGATCTTCAACCGATTGCTTATATAAAGTTTGATACTCTTCTAAAGAACTAATATGGCCTCTTTTAGGTTGTTTTTGGAAAAACTCTTTAGGAGTTGGACGAGGAACAACATTATTGGCCTCGTGAACAATTTGATGAACTGGAGAAGTAGTCATGATGAATAACTTTAATTATTAACTATCCAAATTCTCAATTCAATGATATTTGAAAACTAAAACACCAATTTTTAAGTTAGTATATAACCAATAAAGAAAACAATTTTTTTGTTAGTGAAAAATTTAGATCCAAAGCACCGAGTGAAAGAAATGGATGCGACACGTAACGACCGGCTGGATCAAAAATCAATCTTCGTTTTTGCAATTGCAAATTACATACCAATAAATATGGATCTAGTATGAAAATCAATTTCAACTATTTAGTCTGCCGGAATTTCCACTAAGAAGTCTTTGCAAAATTCAACTAATTGGAGTTATTTCAGTACCGTCGTATAGAAAACCCTCACTGAACGACAAAGTGAACGAAAATTATAATAAAATCAAGGTTGAAAAAAGGTTGGGTTGGGTTTTGGGTTTTTTCCAAAGACAATTGCAAAATGGGACCAACAAAGTATATTGATGGGTATTTTATTTATAAATTGTGTGGTTTGGGTACTGGAAACGTACTTCTATCCCTGGGGGGTCCAGGGTATATATATACTTGCCGATTATCCAATGGCCCCCCACATATTTCAAACCATTGATTTTGAAATATGGAGATTCCCGGTCGACCGTATACTCGTAGTACTGGAGTTAAGTGATCCTTATGTTCGGACTTGGGACCGGGTATCTGGTCTGTTATGACTGTACGATTGCTTTGCTAATACCGTTGGGTTGGTATTTGACCTTCTAGTCTTGTGCTGGGGGTGTTCTCTTGCACTGGGTGTCCTGACCCCCTGTGCTGGCCGTGTAGTGGCCTTCATTAATGAGCTTATCGCCAGAAACCGTTTTATTGTCGGTGGGGCTAAAAATGAGAACGTCAAGTTACAGTGGTTATAAAGTTATAACAATATCATTAATATATATATAAAGATGTAAAGATTACATACTTTGACTATCATACATACACATAAGCGAGAAGTGAAAAGAAATCTAAAAGGAGTCTAAATAGTTTAATCAACTTCTTCAACAGTTGGACCATCATTAGATGGTTCTGGAGCAGCACCACCGGCAGCACCTGGGAAACCACCTGGAGCGGCACCACCTGGAGCGGCACCGGCTTGGTAAGCTTTAGCCATGACTGGGTTAGCTTTACCTTCTAATTCTTTTTGGTGGTCAGCGTATTCTTCTTCGGTGGCGGTTTGGTTAGCATCTAACCATTCGATAGTTTCATCGGCAGCTTTAGTAACTTCTTCGATGTCACTAGCTTCTAATTTAGATTTGATTTGTTCTTCATTTAAAGAAGATTTCAAAGAGTAAGCATAAGATTCCAAACCATTCTTGGCTTGAACTCTAGCGGCTTCCTTTTCATCTTCTTCCTTGAATTTTTCAGCTTCAGAAACCATTCTTTCGATATCTTCTTTAGATAATCTACCTTTATCGTTAGTAATGGTAATTTTTTGAGTTTTACCAGTACCTTTTTCTAAAGCAGAAACATTCAAGATACCATTAGCATCAACGTCAAAGGTAACTTCAATTTGAGGAACACCTCTTGGGGCTGGAGGAATACCAGATAATTCGAATTTACCTAATAAGTTGTTATCCTTAGTTTTAGCACGTTCACCTTCGTAAACTTGAATCAAGACACCTGGTTGGTTATCAGCATAAGTAGAGAAAGTTTCGGATTTCTTGGTTGGAATGGTGGAGTTTCTTGGAATTAATTTGGTCATAATACCACCAGCAGTTTCAATACCCATAGATAATGGAGCAACATCTAATAATAATAAATCTTGGGTCTTGGAAGAAGTATCACCAGATAAGATAGCAGCTTGAACGGCGGCACCGTAAGCAACAGCTTCATCTGGGTTAATAGATCTATTTGGTTCTTTACCGTTGAAGAAATCAGAAACTAATTTTTGAACTTTTGGAATTCTAGTAGAACCACCAACAAGAACAATTTCGTGAACTTGAGATTTATCAACTTTAGCATCTCTCAAGACTTTTTCGACAGGGTCTAAAGTAGATCTGAATAAATCTTGACATAATTCTTCGAATCTAGCTCTGGTGATTGAAGTGTAGAAATCAATACCTTCGTATAAGGAATCAATTTCAATAGAAGTTTGAGCAGAAGAAGATAAAGTTCTCTTAGCACGTTCACAAGCAGTTCTTAATCTTCTTAAAGCTCTTTGGTTAGAAGATAAATCTTTCTTGTTTTTTCTCTTAAATTCGTTAACGAAATGGTTAACTAATCTATGATCAAAATCTTCACCACCCAAGTGAGTATCACCAGCGGTAGATTTAACTTCGAAAATACCATCTTCAATAGATAATAAAGAAACATCGAAGGTACCACCACCTAAATCGAAAATTAAAACATTCTTTTCTTGTTCATCTTTTTTATCTAAACCGTAAGCAATGGCAGCAGCAGTTGGTTCGTTAATAATTCTCATAACATTTAAACCAGCAATTAAACCAGCATCTTTGGTAGCTTGTCTTTGAGAATCATTGAAATAAGCAGGAACGGTAACAACAGCATCGTTAACTTTGTCACCCAAGTAACCTTCGGCGGTTTCCTTCATTTTACCCAAAATCATGGAAGAAATTTCTTCTGGAGTGAAAACTTTGGTTTCACCTTTGAATTCAACTTGAATATGAGGTTTACCAGATTTTTCAACAACTTTGAATGGGAAATGTTTAGCATCGTTAGTAACTTCAGCGTCATCGAATTTACGACCAATTAAACGTTTAGCATCGAAAACAGTGTTAGCTGGGTTCATGGCAGCTTGATTTTTGGCGGCATCACCAATCAATCTTTCAGAGTCGGTGAAACCAACAAAAGATGGAGTGGTTCTGTTACCTTGATCGTTGGCAATGATTTCAACACGATCATTGGCAAAGTGAGCAACACAGGAGTAAGTAGTACCTAAATCAATACCGACGGCTGGCATATTTGATAATAATTAATATAAATAAATATACTTGGTAAAAAAGAGTGGCAGAAAAAGGAGTTTTTTCAAAATGCCAATCTATTTGATTTAAATAAAGTAAAATTTGCCAAATTCGACGTCCAATCCAGATTAATTGTGTAATGGATAGAAGATTCTACAAAGTTCCAAAGAATTCTCACTAAATCTGGGTGCAATTTTTAAAATGATACAAAACTGGGGTTTGGTAAAAGAAGTTTATGGAACGTCATGGAAGGGTGTGTGGGTGTTTTCTGCTGGTGTGTGGGTGTAGACCTATTTGCAACCACAAACTATCAACTCACTAAGAGCACAACTATGAATAGAAGCCTAGTGTATAGGTGACATCTTTTAATTCTAAACGGGGGTTACTACACTTAAGACCAGGGCCATATTCTTATACATTCATGTAGTACCTAATGTAAATACTATACATTCATGTAATACCTAATGTAAATACTATACATTCATGTAATACCTAATGTAAATACTATACATTCATGTAATACACTAATGTAAATACTTATACAACATAAAACAATACTTTTAGAGTTAGTTAGATTTTTCCTTGGTGAAATCGTTAACCAAGTAGAAGCCACCAACTTGTCTGGTAACTTGTTTGATTTGAATCCAAGCTTGTTTAACAATTGGAATATTAGCATTGTTGACAAACTCTTCTAATTTAATTTCAATTGTTTTGAAATAGTTTCTAGTGAAAATCAGTTTTTCGTATCTCAATTTGATAAAAATCAAATAGATAAGAACAGGACTTAAAGATCTTTTTCTGAAAGTAAACATTCTGATTAATAACCAACCCAAGGTATATATTTCCAAAATAGAAGCCAATTGAATTGATTTTGCATTATTTGAATTGATCAAGGACCCAATTTGCTCACTAACTGGATGGGAATCATAATGGAAAATTGGTAACAAGTAACCTTTGATATAAGCCAAAACATGGAAAGTTGAGTATAATGCAAAAGATGATAAGGTCAATAAAACATATGGTCTTAAGAATAATAATAATAATCCCAAAAATAAGTAATGGGTATTATCATCTTTTAATAAAATAGTCAATTTAGTTCCCTTTTTCAAGCTTATTTGATAAATTAAAATCCCAAAACTTTCAATAATACCAATTAATGATAATTGATACCAGAATTTATAGTAGCCTGTTCCAATTCTTAAGTAGGTTAAAGTATAGAAAAAAATACCAATCAAAGTAATTACATGTCCGATAAACCAGGCAAATTGTAAACTTTTCACAAGATCAATCAATTGACTTGATTCAGGGACTGGCTTGGTTGGTTCAGCAGTAGGTTTGGTTGGTTCAGCAGTAGGTTTGGTTGGTTCAGTAGGTTCTGACATGATTGATTACAGAAGAAGAGGAAGTAGGAAAGATATTAAATATCTTTTACTTTTATAAGGGGTATAAAATTTCACTTGAGAAAAGTGAGCGTGACATATTTCTCGAGCAGTGAAATTCTCATCGCAGCAAACTGGGCTGTAAACTATAAAACTACAATAAGATAAGACAAAACAATTTATTTTAAACACAATTCTTATAGACATCAATATAATCGTCATAAGATTAACGTAAGAAACCTTTTCTAGTTTTTTGAGGGGCAGGAGCTGGTGGATCTTGAGGTAATGATTTTTGTTTTTCTAATTGAATTTTTTTATCTTCTAATAACTTAATTTGTTTAATTAATTTATCCTTCATTTCTTTATGTCTTGAAAATAAATCAGCTTCCGATCTTTGTAATTTTTTCTCCTTTTCACTAACTTTTTGTTGGAAAACTGTCTTCATTTCAGTTTCCATTTTAGCTAATTTTGCTTCATGTAAAGCTTTTTCTTCTTCTTGTTTTAAAAGGGGATCAAATTCTCTGAAAACCAGATGATCTTGTTCAATCCCCATTCTAGTCAATTTTTCTGATCTATATTGTTCATATAATTTATTATTAGTTGATTCTTTCAATTCTTCTAAATAATTTCTAATTAATAATTGACGCAATTTTATGAAATCATTATGTTCTTCATTATCAACTTCAATAATACCCCAAGGATAAACTCTACCTCTAACAACTCTACCATCATTAGTTTCAACTTCTTTAGTAGAACCAACCACTGCAAAAGGATATTTATCTAAAATTTGTTTGGTATGAAGAATGGTTTCTTCATCATCAATATCATAATTATTTGGTTTGAAAATTTTAATATTTTGAAATTTAATATCGTCCAAAATTCTTTGTTTGAATTCAAGAATTTCTTCATCAGTTAAAGTATCTGATTTAGCAATAATTGGTATTAAATTAACTTTTTCATGGATTTGTTTCATTAAAGTAATATCCAAAGATCTTAAAGAATGACCAGTTGGTTCAATGAAATATAATAAAGCATGAACTCTATGATCAATAATATTATTTCTATTTATTTTTGATTCGCTTTCTAAATAATTATCAAATCTTTGATTAATTTCATCAACAATTGGTTTCCACAGATCACTATTATTAATTGATTCACCAAATCCTGGAGTGGTAATAACATTTAAATTTAATTTAACCCCATCTTCTTCTATAATCGAATTGGTTGATCTAATTTTAACTCCAGTTGTTATTTCATTATTTGATTCTAATTCTAAATCATCTTCAGTTTGATTGACTGGTAAAACTTCCCGATTAAATAACGTATTAACCAAGGTGGTTTTACCTAATCCACTTTCACCAACGGTCATTAAATTTAATTGAAATCCTCTTCTAACTGATTTTCTATGCCATTGTTTTGGTAAATTAGCAAAGCCAACGTATCCATTTAATTTACGTTTAATTATCTTTACTTCTCTAGAAACAACAGAATCCTTAGCAGATTGCGCTGCTGGTGCAGAATCAACTTCTACTTCTTGTTAGTATTCCTCTATTCAACTTCGATTCAACTTCGATTCATCATCGATTCATCATCTTTCATCTATACATACCAGAAGTCATTCACAAAAACGATTGATGTATTAAATGATTGGAAAGATCCTCTTTCTTGCTTTGAAAAGAAAAAGAACTACTAAAACGTGTTATATGTGATACCACTGCCAGCTCACAAGATCCGAGTATAACTTGAAGTAAACTTGTTTTTATTCCAACGTCAAGTTTAACGAACTTTTTTCTGTCTTGTTGTTTTGTTTTGTTTTGTGGAAATTCCCCTGGGAAAAAAAAAAACTGGTGTATGGGTGTTTTTCTGGCTAGACGTGTCAGTCTCCACCATCGACCTTGGGCCTTTGGTGCTCTGGTAACTGCTGGTGGGCTTACTGGTAGAGCTGTTGGTAGACTTACTGGTGGGCTTACTGGTAGACTATTCGAGCCGGTGTATGCTGCATGTAGTCGGTGTTTACTAGTTAGACGAGCACGAGTTCATACTCTGTTTTAGTCTTTCTGGTCTTCTAATCTTCTCTGCTATTTTGCAACCACGAATACATGCTGCAATACTAGTGCCAGGTTGTGTTAACAGAAGTGGCAGTTGTGTTAGCAAATTGTGATAGCAGAAGCCCAGTTGTGTTAACAACGACACGCTTATCCATGTATTTACAATTCCATTAGCTGTACGGCTACAAATACTACTGGATGACTACAGATATTACTGGATGGCTACAATTATTACTGGATGGCTACAATTATTACTGGATGGCTACAATTATTACTGGATGACTACAATTATTACTTTACAAATATTACTGGATGGACTAACTGATGGACTACATACTACTTGACGGACTAACTACTGTACGAACTACTTTATAGAATTGTATAGAATAGAGAATTGTAAATTAAGAATATAGAATATTATACCGTACAGACTACACTACTATACTATCACAATTAACGTTTATACAACCACTCCAGACTTCAATAATGCTTACTGTGGGTTATAGCTATATTACGGTATGGTCTTACACCCGCACACCAGCATTTTGAATATCCAACAGTAACTCATGGATTATGGGGATAGTGCTATTGAGTGGATGTACTATTGAGTGGATGTACTATTAAGTGGATGTACTATTAAGTGTATTGTATTAACCAGTTGGTTATGGTATCAATTGGGGTACTAATTGGGGTATTATAGTGTAATTGTCGGAAATACCATTTTGTTGAAAATTGAAAGAAATTAGCAGAATCTCTACAGAAGTTGACTAAATACTCATACAAACCATGGATGATAACAAAATTTTCATAAATAATGAACTTTCTATATATTTTGTAAAGTTTCCAATAGAAACTGTAAGCCCAACTTAGCAAATTCAGTCATATTAAAAGAACGATCATTACTTCCAGTACTTCTACTACAAGAAACTTCACCATTTGGACCGTTTAATCCAAGGTAAACCGTACCAACTTTACTATTCTGGGATCCTTCATGATTCTCTAGATGTAGATCCGTAGAAGGACCAGCAAATCCAGTTTCAGATAATACATAAGTCGATCCTAATTCATACTTTGTTGTTCGAGCCAATTTCAATGCAACCAGTTCAGATGGTCCCATATAATCACTAATCTCTTCTTCTGTCCATCCACTTACTTTCAATCTCTGCTTCAAAGAGTAAACTAGTTTCCCTCCAATATAAAAATTAGATGCTCCTGGTACCGATACCAAGTATGCTGATATTAATCCTCCACATGCTGCCTCACTAATTGCCAATGTTTGATTTTTACTTCGTAAATGAACCGCTATCTTATCCACCAACTGTTTGATCTCATCGTCCGGGAAGCCCATTCTGTATCGTTTTACTTAACTTGTAGGTAAAGATGAAGATGTTTTAGATCATTTTGGTGGTCGTGTCGCCGGTTCAGCTTTTTGTACTCACTGAAAACAGTGGCAATCAAAGCTTCCAACTTATTTCATTTACTCTTAGTAAAGCATTATGGCCGCTAAAACTATTAAGTTCAACGCCGGTAAAGTGCAATACGACGAAGAAACAAAACGCTGTACTCCGTTACCGTTCAAAGGAGTAGTTTCAATTAAACCAAACGCTGACGAAGAAGAATTTTACGATTTTACTTGGACTCCAAAATCAAACACTACAAGAAGTTTAGATAAAGATGAATTGTTAATTATACCTGGAGACGTGAGCTTTAAACAAGTTCAGTCTTGTAAAACTGGAAGAGTGTTTGCTCTAACTTTTTTAAGTTCTGGTGCTAAAAACTTATATTGGTTACAAGATATCGGTGATGATGATGAATTAGATAAATTGACAGAAAAGGATAAATCATTGGTTAAATCAGTGGAGGAATTGATCACTCCCAAAGATGATGACGACGAAATTAAAGAAGAAGAACCAATTGAACTAAAGGAGGAACCTAAAGAGTAAGTATCTCTTTGTATAACATCAATTTTTATTTCGACCTTTTCTAATTTTTCTCTGCATATGATGAATATACATTAATCAGTAATACTAACCGTGCTCTAGTAACCCTTCCTTCCCGCTCCACTCCATCTCTGACCTATTGACTCCTCAGTTAGTCGAACAACACTTGGACTCTTTAACTCCCGACCAAATCCAATCCCTATACGGCCCCCATCTCCCTCCCACTAGCTCGGTTTCCAAACATGACGTCTTACAAGTGGTCAGAAGCGGCTTCTTCCAACAAACCGCCAACAAACTAAGCGAGCAGTTGCGCGAAAGCAGAGGCGTCGGCTACCTCTTGGCCCAGGCGTTCCACTACGACTACAACGGAGAAGGTATCGATGACTTCTTGAATGGCATTAGAAGAGTTGCCAAAGACGACTAAATAGACAAAATCCGTACACACACTCTCTTTTCATGTATTTGTATCTTTGTAGTGATCACGTGACCGAAAAATGACCTGAGATTTAGCAAAAAAAGATAGAAAAAAGTTTACAGCGGGTAAAAAGACCATTTATTAAAAGATCAGTAAAGAAAACCCTTTAATAGAATTGATATTCTAGTTGTATTATTACCGTTTTGTTGTTGCTCAAGTGTCAGATTAGATCAAGGCAAGGTGGAAAGCTGTTGTTTCTCACTTTTGTCTTACTTTGTCCCGCTTGTCGTTGATTGCTTTGTCTAAAGAAAATTTTTTATAATTTCCCGTTTCCTAGTACCACGAAATAAGATCTATATCTCTTGATTATATCTTGAAGTGGGCTGTCCTTTCATATAGCTAGAGAATACAAATGAATATCTAGTTGATTGTTGCACCTCCTTTCCCTCCTCCCCCACTTTCATTCAACAATAGTGATTCTCAACATCTTAGCTCTTTATTTTATGCATAATGTCATCAGCATCTCCATCTTTGGCATCTCCCTTGGAGTCGACTTCTTCACTACCATCTCCTCGTCCTTCAAGACTTGCAATTGACAAACCTGATGATAATCTGAAAATACCTTCAATTTCAAATAAAGAACTCTTCAATATAAATAAAACAAGCTCGGCAACGACTGAAATATCGACTCCTGACACTCCTACTATGTCTGCCACTTCTACAGATGATTACTTCCCTGATTTACCAAAAGTCGATGATAAAGATTTAAGACATAACCTTCTTGAAAAAGTTAGTGGAATCTTTAGTAAAACTTTATCAAGATCGAGAGGTAACTCAATCACTTCAGTTTCTTCAGATAAACTGTTAAATCTTCCCCCTAATCAAAATAGGAAAACTTCAAATCAATCCAATTTATCCTATACAACCCCTGATATTAACGATAATTCTAATGATGATGCCCAATTTAATGTTAACGATTTATCAAAAACTAACTCTAATACTACTAATGATAATGTTTTAAAATCTCCTCGTGAAATACACCCCTCTTTCAAAATTCCCAATAGTCCAAAACTACGCCAGAAAGAAGTAAGAGAAACTAGCCATGTCTTTTTGGAATATGACCCAATAAATAAACGTAAAGTATTGAATACTTATGAAATATTAAAAGAAATTGGAAGAGGGGAACACGGTAAAGTTAAACTAGCCAGAGATCTTATTGAAGATCAATTAGTTGCAATCAAAATTGTTAATCGAAAATCAAAAAAGGATCGTCCTGCTTTGAGAATGAGAAGATCTTCTAAAGTACAGGCCCCCGGTAACGATTATGAAACAAAAATTAAAAGAGAAATTGCTATAATGAAAAAATGTAATCATAAACATATTGTTAGATTGAAAGAAGTCTTGGATGATTTGAATTCATATAAAATTTATTTAGTTCTTGAATATCTTGAGAAAGGTGAAATCCATTGGAAAAAACAACGCTTTTCAAATCATTCGGATGATGATAATTCGTTTAATAATTATGTGGATTTACCTTGCTGTGGCTCAAATGGCCAAAGAAGATATACAATTGATGATGAGGATAATGATTTATTATCAAATGAATTCTCTCCCAATTTAACTTTTAAACAATCAAGAAAAGTATTTCGTGACGTTTTATTAGGTTTGGAATACTTACATATGCAAGGAATTGTTCATCGGGATATAAAACCAGCTAATTTATTAGTTAATTCAGAAAATGTGGTTAAAATTAGTGATTTCGGAGTTTCTTTTGCTTCTTCCTTAAATACAAATGATGAAGGTAAGTTAGTAAATGAAATGGAATTAGCAAAAACGGCTGGTACCCCTGCTTTTTTCGCTCCTGAATTATGTCAAACTAATTTTTCTTCCAATAGCTCAAATTCAGTATCCGCATCTTCTTTAGAGATTTTGAAAAATGAACATTTATCTTTAACCAAAATCTTACCTAAAATTAATCATAAAATTGATATTTGGGCTCTAGGTGTTACATTTTATTGCTTGTTATTTGGTAAAGTCCCTTTCAATGCCGATTCTGAATATGCCTTATTTCAAGTTATCGTAAATGAAAAATTGGAATTCCCTAAAGATAGATTTTCTTTTAATTCACTCACTGAAGTAAGTGAAGTTGAATTCGAATTAGCAAAAGATTTATTAACAAAACTACTTGATAAAGATGCAACTACTAGAATTGATATTCCAGACATTAAAAATCATCCTTTTGTCTTAATGGATCTAGAAGAAGATTTAGATCTGTTGAATGAATTATTTTTCTTGAATGATACTAATGGTGGGAATTTACTCAATGAAGATGCCGTTTCCAAAATTGATTTAACTAGTGGTGGAGATATTGTTCTGCAAAGCGAAATAGATAATGCTGTAGTTGGGGTCGGTAGTAAAATCAAAAAAAGTATTGTCGAAGCTATAAAATCAAAAGATAGTAAGGCTATTAAAGATTTTGCCCAACGTATGGAAAACTCTTATAGTTCTTCAAGTGGTGAGGACTCAGCTTATGATTCCAAAAAAAATTCTTATTCTGCTTTACAGAGTGCAAATAGAAGTGAGTATTCTGTCATCCTTTCAGAAGCTTTACAGACTTCAACACCCCCTCGCTCCATCTCACCGGCTGGTCGCCCCAATTTATTCGGGCGTCAAGGATCAAGTAATTTTGATCCATTTACCTCGGCTCCACATGTACCTTCAGGATTATCGTCTCAGCAACACGCTGACAGCCTATCTTCTATCGAATCGCCCCAAGCCCCTAAGGGTCAGAGACCAAGTAATATACTCTTACAAGAGGTTATAGAATCACATAGTCCTGCAACTAGTAGAAGAGGGTCGTCAGCTGGCTTGACAGAAGCTCCACAGATTGAAACCAAACGAAATGTTGGTGGTGATTTATATCTAAAAAACCAGTCAATCGTGGATACTTTTAAAGGAATTCAACAACAGGATGATAAAAGAAGAAGGTCTAGCATTTTTTCAAATGGCTCGATTCCACAGCGTTCGCGTCACTCGTCTATTGCTGGCTCTGATGATCCAACATCTAGCCGTATTCGTGTGATGCCTCCTACGTCACCCCAAAATATTCCTCAAGAAAACCGTTTGAAAGTAAGTGGTCTTGATATCGCGCCCGAAGGCAGACCTCATTCTCTAATATCTTTGCCTTTATCTGAAAGTTTTGCTTCTTTGGATAGTTTCAATGATGAATATCTCACATTTAAATATCATGAGGTAAATTCGAAAAAACAATTCCTGAATAATTTAAAGAAAGATAATGACGTCAGCAATTCAGATCCAAGCTTTCTCACCACAAAAGAACAAAATGATGCCTCAAGTGCTATCAATACAATTAATGAAAAATTTCAAAAATTTGATTTGAACTCGCTGATGAACGCTCGCGGCGTCAAATTCAACATGGAAGGACCATCCACTGATGCAATTGGCCCTAAGAAATTTCAAAAATTTCCAAATTCATATTCATCATCATCTTCATCTGTTTCCAGTAGTGAAAGCGGAAGTGGAAGTGGTAGCGATAGTGAAGATGAAGGGGGAAATTTAACTTTGAAATTTTCTTCAAAAGTAACTCCAAAATCGGGGCCTCCGTTCCTATCTTTGAGCAATAGAGCAAAATCTCATGATTCAAACTTGCCTGACTTGATGAGACACAGTTCAGCACATTATAGTAATGTAAATCCTGTTATATTTCAAGATAATGTTCCTGAATATGCTGATGTACCTGCTTCACTAATGTCAAATGTTCCAAAAGGTAACTCCCAGGCGATGGATCCAACTGTGTCTGTTGTTTCCAGTAATGGTTCAAGTATAACATTGACTCAGGATGGTGCAAAACTCAATACTCAAAGTAATACCAGAAACCCTTCCAATTTGCACACGTCTTCTCCAGTATCCAGAAATAATGCTTTTCAATCAGATGACAAATCAGCCGGTCAAAAATCCAAGGAAATTCCTTCACATAGAAAGCAAGTATTAGATAAAGCCAATATTAGGCAGCCGTCTCCGCTTGTCAATAATGCACCACAGTCTGCTATAGCAACGACGAATTCTCATTTGATTCCTTCAATATCAAAAGATAAAATTAGAGACAACTTGTTTAATAATCATTATAATAATCATTATAAGAAGGATCCGGTAAAATATCCGTTCCCCAAAGCTCATCACTTAGATAATGACAAGGAAACGGTCATGAAGCAATCGGCTCGCGAGGATGGTATCAACAGACCCGCATATTATCGCTCAAATTCTGTTACGGTTGGTTTGATTCAACGTAATAACGATAGCTTTGGGAGTGATGATGACGACCAAACATAGAGCCTGCCTACATAAGCATACGTGTGAATTAGTAATATTGTAATAGTATAGACCTTTCTCTACAAAATTCTGATTAAGTCGAAAACGTAGCATGTATTGTTGTATATAAAGAACTCAAAACCATAGAAAATAAACCTTAAGAGTGATTCAAGCCATAAACTTCGAACCAGTTGCTTTTTTGGAACTTTAATCTTGTGGTGTCAAAATTTAGACTTGTAATAACTCTGTAATAAAAATTCCTAATTATCAACAGACAAACGGAAACTAATTGACATATGAAAATTGAAATGAAAAAGAAATAAAAATAGTAATAGGAAACCCAAATTAAAGTCAATGTAGAAATAAAATATCAACGTATAAAACGTAAGAATAGATTCATAAAATCAATAATAATAAAAAAATAAGACAAATAGCCTTAGAACAATCTGAGGAATATTTACATAAAATAAGTGTAAGAGGAAAAACTTAAGAGCAACCGGTATATCGAAATTAAAGTAATTCGATTTTTTTCTTTAAAACAGAAAGTCTATTGCCAATACTGACGATGAATTTTTCAACCATTGCTCTGTCATCATCGTCCAATTTTTCTTCGTCTGAAGAGCTGTCGTCCAAAAGAGCTTCCAACATCCAAATAGCAGTACTATAAGCTAATTCACAGCCTTTTAAATCTTCCTTAACCAATTCATTAACGGCTGCATTCCTGGATATTTCTAAAGCACGATCAAAAATTAATTTTTCAGCAATTACTCCAGAGTTCTCTAAGCTTTGATTATTTTTGATCCATGAAGAATTAGAAGATGGCGAAAATCCCGAGGTATTCGCTTCTTTGCTGATTGTATGATCAGCTTCTTGTAGTCTCAATCTAATAAATTCAGCTTTTTCTAAGCATTCATTGAACTTTTCTCTAATCCATTGAACAAGCTCATTAATTTTAGGAATACTATTAGAATGTTTCATTAAAGCCTGAGAAGCTGGGTTTTCACCACTAGTTTCCATTTGCGCTTTATTCTCAAATTGATCATACCACCATTCACTAGCCACAGCCATCCCTCTAGCTAACAATGATAAAGTTTTAACATATAAAACAACACCTTCTTCACTAATGGCTTTTACCATTTTAGGAGGTAAAATATCATTTTGATGAAGTATATCATCATCCACTCCATCTGAAGATGGGGGTGAAGGGATTAATTGGCTGAACTTAACATCAGCAAACAAATTAACAGCATGTGCCTTCGTAGCCAACGATTCTAATGTATTTAAGACTTGCATATCGGGAGATAATACAGGTTGAGGTGAAGGCAGTTTTGACGACGAAGCATTTGCAATAGTTGTAGAAGTTGGTAAATTTAACTTATTTAAAAGCAAGTTATTTTCAAAATTCGGACTTGTCATGACAGTTGTATAATTTTGGTTATTATCTTTAGATGAAAGCACCAATTTATCATTGGTAGTATCTATGAGATTATCAGTCGCATGTGTATTAGCATTAGCACCAAATAATCTATTTGAAGCCAAACCAATAGCTTTTGTCAAAGCATTAGTTGGTGAAATTGAAATTGATATTCTTCTATCTTGAAAACTCCCTCTTCTTTGACTTTCAGCAGAATTAGACCTCATCGAAGATGATCTTCTGAATAAAGGATTCAATGGAGGCTTTTGTACCTGTTGATTATCAATACTTGAAGGTTGTCTACCTTGTATGTTATCTTTTGAATCATGTATAGATTTACCTTGCAGATTACGACGTGGATTAATAGCAACAGCACCACTACCTGCGCTTTGTAATTCATCAGCAATTGCATTAACTTCAACCACCCTTTTTTCAACAACAACATAATCTTTTTCTAAAACCAATTCGTCTTTATTACGACCTGATCTCTGTTTATTGTTATGAATAGATTCATTAATTGATTCAGGATCAGGACTATTTTTATTAATGATTTTTTTGATTTCTTCATCTCTTGAAGAAGACGAAGTATATTTTGGAATTGGAATATTATCCTTATGTTTATTAGTTGCTGATCGAGGGCTTGTATCATCATCATTATGAGATTGGATTTTAGCAGGAGTCATTGGACCAATTGGTTGTAACGGCTTTGATCTTTCAGAAGGTTTAATTGGTGAAATATATTCACTAATGAATAAGTTTTCATCCATTTCCGACGTTTCGAGAGGTTCATCATTACTCTCCAAATCACAAGTGATTAAAGGATCATTAAAAAATTCATGGAAAGAGATTCTTTCAGTTGGATTATATTTTAATAAAGATCTAATCAAACGTTTACAAGATTCAGGAACTTTTGCCGAAGCAGAGAATTTTATACGGTCTTCAGCTTTTTCAATATTTGCCAATAATTCAATATGATTAGCAGCTTTAAAAGGGGGTCTACCGCAAGTCATTTCATAAAGTACTGCACCGACCGACCACAAATCAGCTTTGGCATTATATTTTTCATATCTTAAAATTTCTGGAGCCATATAAAGAGGAGAACCACACAAGGTTTCAGCCATTGAAGTTGAAGGTAAGAAACGGGCAAAACCAAAATCGGCAATTTTCAAGATTGGTAATTCCCATAAACCAACGTATTGACCTTTTTCAAAATCTGATTTTGAATGAACTGGAGGACATAATAATAAATTTTGAGGTTTAATATCACGATGAACCAAACTTTTACTTCTTAAAAATTCCAAAGCCGAACTCAATTGTTTTAAGAAATGAAGAACCAAAGTTTCATTCAAACCATGTGAGCCTTCAGGAGAAGGATATCTTTCTAATAAAGAAGATATAACTGGATGAG
This sequence comes from Hyphopichia burtonii NRRL Y-1933, assembly GCF_001661395.1. Taxonomy (NCBI): domain Eukaryota; kingdom Fungi; phylum Ascomycota; class Pichiomycetes; order Serinales; family Debaryomycetaceae; genus Hyphopichia; species Hyphopichia burtonii. The sequence goes on from NW_017963730.1 coordinate 404,530, forward strand.
TCTTGATGAGCTGATCTCTTTTTCTTATAAAATATGATAAATCCCCCATGGAACAATAATCCATAACCAAATGGAAATGAGATTTTGATTGATTATAATCTAATAATCCCACAATATGAGGATGTTTCATAGTTTTCAAGATTGAGATTTCAATTTCTAAATTAGCAATCAATTTTTTCGATTTCAATTTAGATCTCACCACTGATTTAATGGCAACTGAAGCATGGGTTTTGTTATTGATACATTTATAAACTGTGGCAAAAGATCCTTTACCGATTTCTTGACCAACAGTATAAATACCAATCTCTTTACTTTCCCCATCAGATGAAGAAGACCGATGGGACTTCGAGGAAGTATGAGAGGCTGCAGACATCATTAGCCAGGTTTAATTGAGTGATGTTGCTGCTGATCTAAAGAAAACTAGTAGTTAAAGAAAAAGGGAACACTCTGATTTAAAACTGATAGCGCGAAAGACTTTAATAGTTCCTTTAACAAAACAATAACAGTTCAAACAAAAAAAAAAAAAAAAAAAAGACTGCGGTGTGGAGACTATCAGTAGGGCCTTCGATAAGGGGAGGGGGAGACAAAGAGTAATAGATAGACTAAAACTAGCCGCGTATAGAGTAACAAATGTTTCTTTAGAGGAAAATGGATGAGAAAATAAGCTGCCCAAGGTTGGATGGTAGTTGGAGCAAGGTATTGATACTAGAGCAACTTCAATCTTATACGATGTACGATAAACCAAAAGAGCCCTTATAAAAGATTAGGGGATAGGACAATAGTAGGACCAATAATCGAGTTAGCGTAAATAGACGGGCGCTCTTTTGATTTGAGGGTTGTCAAGTTGGAACCAGAGTCTCAATACTAAATGGGTAAAATGAAAAGGTGATACTAACAAGCGATAACTCCCCCCATATAATAAGCGCGTAATATCTGATAGGTAACTTTCACGTACTTGACTCGAGGTGGTATTTGTTGAGCAGTGATTCAATTGACTTCTTATATGAATCAACTTCTTATACAAACCTATTTATGAATCAACTTCACAGCAAGGATAATAACCGCTTAGAGGTTATCAACGGATGAGTGGGTGTTTTTTTTTTCCTGTTATATCGATTGGTATTTGGTTCTCTTTTTTTCCGTTTCTTAGAGTAAAACAGCTGGAGATTCAGATGAGATTGGGTGGTTTAGACCAGTGAAGATACCTTTGATCCCTCAAGTAAAGCAGCTGAGAGAGGGAATACAAAGAAAAGATTAGTAATGGAAAGAAAGAAAAGAAGTGTGTGTTTTGTAAAAAGAGTCACTTATTAGTGATGATTCATCATATTGTGACTGATCACATTCACTGTGCTTATCGATAAGCGCCTAAAAGGACAAACGTAGCCGCCCACACCACACATACCCGTACACCACACAGCACGTGACCACAGTCAGGTGACCGTTCATCCCTTGATAGCCGATTCAAGTATTGATTCTACAGGCCACCGAGACTTACTCGGTATAGAAGCTGGCACGTCGTATAAAGAGAAGCTGTCTGGCTGTTCAAGTGAGTCGGCTAGTCAGCTGTTCAGTTAAGTAGTGAGTTTTCGTGAGTTTAAGTAGTTGCCAACAGCTTAAGTAGTTGCCAACAGTTTAAGTAGTTGCCAACAGTTTAAGTAGTTGCCAACAGTTCAAGTAGGTTCAGCTGGTTCAAGTAGGCTCAGCTGGTTCAAGTAGGTTCAGCTGGTTCAAGTAGTTGACAACTGAGTTTAGGTTAGCCTGCCCAATAGAGTAACGATCCTTCAAGTAAACTCAGGACTGTTTGGGCAGAAATTTGCAGCCATGAAAACAGCCGGGAAAACAGAATTGGCCGTATCATTACAAACAGCACTTAGCACTATCACTCTAATACATCTACCCTATAGATGTAGTTGTTGGGTTTACTGTGAAACCACAGTTAAACAAAGTCTCAGAGACTATAAACCGAAATCACGTGACCAAGATTTTCTCTTCTCATATGTACGGGTCTGGTTTTTATGGGTTGCTATTGTCTGAGAAGAAAAATAGTGTCAAAATAGCGTCACCTGAAAGATCTCTTAAAAAATAGACGCTTGGTTAGTCTTTATTAGATGAATGATCTTATATTACTTTCTTATTTGAATACTAACTACTAAATATATCAATTGGCATTCCACGGATACAAGTAAAAGAATTGACAGGAAACTGATAAACAAAATAATATGTTTGAATCGATTGTTGCTAATCTTTTGAATAGAGTATTAGGATCTTATATAGAGAATTTTGATCCTAAACAATTGAATATTGGTATATGGAGTGGTGATGTCAAACTAAAGAACTTGAGATTGAAAAAGGAATCGCTAGATAAATTTAAATTGCCGCTAGATGTTAAGTTTGGTCACTTGGGAGAATTGACCTTACAAATACCATGGTCGAATTTAAAATCCAAACCAGTTAAGATCATTATTGAAGATGTTTATGTTTTAGCATCCCCGATTGTTTTACAAGACTATGATATTGAAGATGAAAAAAAGAGAGACTTGCAATTAAAGAAACAAAAATTAGATGATTTAGAAAATTTATTAAGTGCTACTGGGCAAAATCAACAATTAACTTCTGAATCTTCTAATAATGAATCTTTCACTGAAAGCTTGATTACTAAAATTATTGATAATTTACAAGTTACTATTAAAAATATCCATGTAAGATATGAAGATGATTCTATATTAACCGAAGATGCCTACTCAATCGGTTTAACCTTGAATGAGTTATCTGCTGTTTCAACTGATCAAGGTTGGACCCCTAGTTTCATTTCAATCACTCAAAAATTTTCAAGAAAATTATTACTATTGAAAAAACTTTGTTGTTATATGAATACTGATTCAAATTCAGTTTTTTCAAATGATCCTGATGAATTATTGAAAAATTTAAAAGATTCAATGAATTCAGATAATGTTCAATACTTATTGAAACCAGTTTCCGGTGAAGGTAGATTAACTGTTAATAAAGCCGGTACCACGGAATCATCTCCCCATGTTAAAGCAGAATTATTTTTCGATGAATTTGGTATAGATTTGGATTCTCAACAATATAGAGATATCCTATGGACCGCTTCTAAATTTCATTGGTTTATCAAGACTCAAAAATTTAGAAAATTCAGACCAAAAAATTCAGTACAAGATGATCCAAAAGGTTGGTTTAAATACACTGCTAAATCTATCCTAGATGAAATTCATGAGAAAAATTATAAATGGAGTTGGGCCTATTTTGCTAAAAGAAGAGATCAAAGGAAAGCCTATGTCAATTTATGGAAATTAATCTTAACGAAGAAATTATCTCCTGAGCAACAAAAAGATTTCGATGATTTGGAGACTGAATTACCTTTTGAAGATATTAAATTTTATAGATCTTTGGCAAGAGGTGAAGTCCGTAAACAAAACCTAATTACTTCTTCAACTACTGCATCTTCTGATACATCAAATTCTCAATCAGCTCAAGCTGCAAATAAAAATACTGGTTGGTTCTCAGGCTGGTGGGGTGGTGCAGACAACTCTACATCCACTAATATTGAAGATGCTAAAATAAATGACTCTTCTTTAAACGATGAGGAATTGAAATTAACCGAAGAACAAAGAAAAGCTTTGTATGATGCTATTGAATACGATGATACTCGTGATTTGACAGAAGCTATTGATATACCTCGTGATCGGAATAAATTTGAAGTTTTTGCAAATTTGAGAAGAGGTGGTATTAGTATAAGAAGAGATAAACACTCATCGAATTTGGCTGAAGTTGTATTTGAAGGCTGTACGACTCAAATCTACCAAAGACCAGACTCGTTATTAGCAAACTTTCAATTGCAAGAATTTAGAGTTGAAGATGGTACTAAAACTACTTTATATAAGCACATTGTTAGTGTTAAACAACTTCATACGCACACTCCTCCTCCAGGTGAAACCCCATCTGAAGTTACCCAATCTGCAAAAGATGATCCATTCTTTAAAATTTCGTTTGAACAAAACCCACTCGATGGTAGTGCTGATTCTATACTTTTGGCTAAATTGAAATCAATGACTATATTTTATAATCCAAATTTTGTTGAAGAAGTTTTTAAATTTTTTAAGCCTCCCAAGGTTCACCTTGACACCGTTGGTGCTATTATGAATGCTGCTGAAGCAACCATGGAAGGCATTACTTCACAGACTAGAATAGGTTTACAATATGCTTTAGAAGAACATAAAACCGTTAACGTGAAACTCGACTTGCAAGCTCCATTGATTATCTTGCCACTTGATCCAACTAGTTGGAAATCTCCTGTTGCCGTCATTGATGCTGGTCATATTAGTGTAATTAGCGATTTGGTAGATAAATCAACTTTTGAAGAAATTAAGGGTAAAGAGAGTTATACAAACGAGGATTGGAATAGATTAAACACTTTAATGTATGACCGTTTCAATGTTCACTTACAAGATGCTCAATTCTTAGTTGGTCCTGATATTAAAAGTACCATGGAACAGTTACATGAAGTAAACCAAAAACAATCAGCATTGATTCTCGATAAATTAAATATCAAATTATCCTTGGGAATTTCAATATTGCCAGATGTAACTAGTTTGGCTAGGTTCAAAATCGGTGGTGAAGTTCCCGAAATCAGATTAGCCATTAATGATTTTCAATATAAAACTATTATGCAATTGATTGACGTGCTTATTCCAAATTTTGATGACCTTGACTCGGAAGAATCAAGCGTATTCAATGCTTTTGGTAACCATAATAATGCATCGATCGAAGGAATTGACGACTCAGCCCATAGCATTAATAAACTCGAAGATTCGCCTAAGAAAATATCGTCAGCCAACTCGGAGGCGAATAAACAACATATTTTTGAATTTGACTTGAACGTTGACTTGGTCCATATATCTCTATCGAGATGTATAGATGGTGTCACCTTACAAGCTGAACCTTTTGTTGATCTTGTTGGGGACACTTTAAGATTGAACTTTTTCAAAACTGATAATGACATGCATCTCGACTTATTTTTAACTGATATTAACGTTATTGATAATATAGAGAAGTCTGGCGTACCCGAATTTGAAAAATTAGTCTCTTCAAATAATTTTTATGATGGTAAAGAAACGAAGAGACAAAATAAGGAGTTATTCAAGTTGGACTATCAAAGGACCCAGAGAATTGTGGAATTTAATGGTAAAGAAATCGAAGTTTTCGACCAAGATATTAATTTGGATATTGCTACTGTCAAGTTTGTCATATCAAGGAAATCTTTATTAAGTATCTTGAATTTTGTTTTGAATACATTCACCGACCCTAATGCAGAGGCCACTCCTGCTGACGAATTGAAGCATAACGATGCAACTAATGATGAAGTGAGTCCTCAAAAAATCAATGTTGACGTGAATCTAGAGAGTATAATTATGGTTTTAAATGAGGATGGTATAAAATTAGCGACTCTTCAGTTAAGCACAGCCAATATAAATGTTTTCTTAGTTCCTGAAGAAATGGAAGTCAAAGGTAAACTTGGCGCATTGAGTCTTCATGATGAATCAAATGAAGGTTCCCCAAGGGATTCGATATTGAGAAACTTGATAAGTATTGATGGTGACAATTTGGCAGAGTTTACTTACAAGACCTTTGATAACGAAACAAATACCGAACCTTTTAACACCCTCATCGAATTCAAAACGGGTTCTACGACTGTTAATTTTGTGGAAGATGCTTTAAGTAAAATTTTCAATTATTTGAGTCAATTTCAAAGAATGAAGGCCATTTACGATAAAGCGAGAGATGCAGCAATTAATCAAGCCGCTCAAATCGATTATGTCAATAAAATAAAGTTTGACTTTTTGGTTAAAGCTCCAACGATTATATTTCCTACATTGATTGATGCTACTGAAGAAAAATATGATACTATGACCGCCCACTTGGGTGAACTATATGCTTCCAATGAGTTTATTTCAGATGGCGAGTCGTTCAGAAACGTGATTTCTTCTGGTCTCAGAAACATAAGTCTCGCATCTGATTTCAATTTCGCTGATAATATCATACAAAAGTCCGAATTAGTTGATGATTTGGATGTCTCATTTAAGATTGATTATAACGATGAGTATGATCCTACTAAACCTACTTTTGTTGTAGATGGTAGAATGCCGGAACTTGAGATGCACTTAACAGAGTTACAACTTAAATATCTTTTGAAACTCTCGAATGCAATTACCAATGTATTCACACCAAGTGAAAATGAAGATTCTCTTGATGACATAGAGGCTGATGCTGAACATGCTAACGCTGTTGTTAGACATCACACAACTGTAACTTTGGAAAGTTCCCCTTCAAAACCAAAAAGCAAAGTTCCAACGAAGGAAGCGATAGAGATACCCGCAGACCATAAAATGGTAGATATGAAGTTTGTTATTCCAAAATTAGCATTAAAAATTTATAACAGAACTGCTTCGGTTGAAGATTTCAAGAGCAAAATCCTCTCATCGTTTGTTTTGGATCAATTCGATCTTGCATTTGTTATGAATGAAGATTCGCATTTCGTGTCTGACGTTAATGTTAAATCATTTGTGGTTAAAGATGACAGAGAAGGCACCTCTAATCAATTCCCTGAAATAATACCTCTGAATAATCATGATAACAATCAATTCGTATTAAATGCATCAACCAATGGTGAGGCCACCAATAAGAACACAACTGTGATGTTAACTGTGGACAGTCCTAAGACTATATTGGCTCTTGATTACCTATTCGAATTACAAAATTTTGCAAATAAAGGAATGGAATCAGAGACGTCCATTGCAGAAATAGAACACGAAGATAATGATGTTGCAGATCTGATCGAGCTTGATAGTCTCAATGCTGTTGACAATTCAAAAAAATCTGTTACATTGAAAGAATCCAAATCTAAGCAAACACAATCTAACTCCAATCTTGGGTTTTCAATCAATATAATAAACCCGACTGTCATTTTATTGGCTGATGCATCAAATGCTGCTACTGAGGCGATAGTTTTCAGAATTGAGCATGTTTTACTCACTAGCCAAAACGTATTATCTCTCGCCGCGAATAATATTGGAATGTTTTTGTCTGTTATGGATTCTTTTGATGATAAGAGATTAAGAATTATTGATGACTTTTCTATATCTTTCGCCCATGACTCAAAGGGTTCAACTGCTAATAAGTTCTTGACGAACATTCAGCTCTCGATAGAGCCATTATTGGTTAGGGTCTCGTTAAGAGATATACGTCTAGCATTAGCCATTTTCAATAGAGCTACCGAGTTATATAATGAAGCCCAAGGTAATTTAACATCGACTGAAGAAGATGATTATAATTTTTCTGAAGATTTTAAGAGAAGGTTGTCTCATTACGCTCCTACTATTAAATCTGCTTTTTCTACTGAGAATCCAACTAAGTTCAAGGATCAGTCAAAAAGCTCACAAGTAATCATCAAAGGAGAGGAATTTTTCGCAAGCTTTGGTGGTGTTAGATTTGTTTTAATAGGTGATGTTCACGAATTGCCTGTGCTTGATATGAGTGTGAAAGCATTTGAAGCAAGAGCTATTAATTGGTCCACCGACTTAAGTGCAGAAACTCACATCGAATCTTACGTTAACATTTATAACTACTCCAGATCTTCCTGGGAACCGCTATTTGAACCATGGCCATTGGCCGTATATGCATCAAAGCAAACAAATCCCTCGCCTAGTATTATGATAGACTTTGTCTCTCGAGAACTTGCACAGATATCAGTGTCTTCTAGATCTATTGCTTTATTGTCGCAAGTTTTTTCATCTATTACGAGCGGTGATTTGCTTAAATCCAGAGAAGAAGCTACACCCTATCGTATTCTTAATGAAACAGGGTATGAACTAGAAGTTTGGATTGACCGTAATGACGAAAGCAACAATAGTAAAACTAAGATTCAAAATGGCGAGGAAATTCCATGGGCATTTGAAGATTGGAGAAAAATTCGTGAAAATTTAGATACTGATAATAAAGTTGATGTCCTTGGATTGTCTTTGGTGGGCTCAAATTACGATGCAATAGGAGGAGTTTCTGCTACCAGTGAAGGCGAAGAAATAATTATGCTCTACCCACCAGTAAATGGTGTGCACAATCGGTTATCATGTGATATAAAATTGGGTGAAGACAATGTCAAAACAATCTGGTTGAGATCTACAGTTGTAATTGATAATGATGTGGATTTCCCTATTTCAATTGAGATGCTCTCAGAAAACGGAAATAGCTCGAATAAATTGACAATTCCATCAAATAAGAAAATGGCTTTGCCAATAGATAGTGTTTATCCCGATCATTTGAGGATAAAACCTTCAATAGAGACACCCTACAGCTGGTCCGATAATCTTGTTCATTGGAAAGATGTATTGAACGGAGGGGTCTCTTTGAAATGCTCAGCTTCAGACAAGAACGACAAATCAGCTTACTATTTCCAGGCTGAAGCCACTTATGATAAAGAAGAGCCTTTAGCCAAAATATACCCTCATATGACTTTGGTTATTTCTGCCCCAGTCGAAATTGAAAACTTACTTCCGTTTGATCTTGCTTATAGGCTTTATGATAAGAGTGCTAAGAAGGACTGGAGTGGTATTGTTGAAAAGGGCGTAAACACTCATGTGCATGTTGTGAGCTTAGAGAGTTTACTTCTACTTAGTGTTGAACCAAAAAGTCTGGGATATAATAAATCGGAATTTGCTATTATCAACACTAATAAAAAAAGTGATTTTAAAAGAGAAAAAAGCATGACTATCAGACTTGAAGATGGCCAAGTGTTGAAATTGAAAATACATTATCCTAGAAAACAGGCAGATTCCACAGGTTTGAAAGTTGTTATATATTCCCCATATGTGATTCTCAACAGGAGTGGTCAAGACCTCACTGTTAGCGAGAAGGGAAATCGAATGCTCTCCATTGGAAAGAAGTCAGCTTTACAGCCAACGATTCCCTCATTGTTTTCTTTTGATAGGGATGATGATAGACAAAACCGTGCTTTAATAAAAATTGGAGACTCCACTTGGACTACTCCAGTAAGTTTTGACGCCATTGGTCAAGCTACTGCAATAAAAGCTCAAGTGAGCGGGAAGCAAACTGAAATGAATGTTGGTATTTTCGTAAATGAAGGTGAAGGAAAATACAATTTGTCTAAGGTTGTTAATGTTGCACCAAGGTATATATTGCGTAATAACCTTGGTGAAAGGTTAGAGGTAATAGAGAATGGTTCTACTAAAAGCTTTGTTATAGAGCCTTCAGAATTGGTTCCATTGTATGGATTACGTCGTTCAGAACAAAAAAGTTTATTGATGAGATTTCCACATTCATCAAAAGGAACTTGGTCCTCACCATATGCGATAGATGATATTGGTCAAATATTTTTGAAAGTCTATAAAGAGAACGTTGGTCAAGTATTGCTTAAAATTAATATTCTCACTGAGAATGGAACTATTTTTATACAAATAGAAAATGCTAATAATAATTGGCCATATTCCATTCGTAACTTTAGTGATAATGAATTTTACATTTACCAAAGCGATCCTAATATAAATGAAAACGGTGATGTTGTGAAACAAGATACTAAATACAAGCCTATTTTCTATAGGATTCCACCAAAGAGTGTCATGCCATATGCTTATGATTATCCGAATGCTGTGATCAAGGAACTAATAATCAGGTCACATGGTCGTGAGAGAGGAGTTAATTTAGCAGAAATAGGAAATTTAAAACCATTTAGATTACCTGGAACTGAAGAAGCCGAGCAAGCTGTTGTGGATCTTAATGTCATTGCAGATGGTCCTACTCAATCCTTAATAATTTCAAATTATGATCCATCTGTTAGTCTATATAAATTGCAAGGAGCAAGCAGATCAAACTCCACTACTAATTTATCCCAGAAGACTTTTGAAGCTACTGAGAACGACGAAAATTACCATACTAAGATTATTACCAGATTTGAAGGTTTCGGAATTTCATTGATAAATTCACGAGGACAAGAGTTATGTTACACTACTTTGAGGGGGTTGGAAATTCGTTACAACGAGTCGGATTTATACCAAAACTTGAGCGTCAAATTAAAATGGATTCAAATTGATAATCAATTATATGGAGGTATTTTCCCTATTGTTATTTATCCTAGTGTGGTTCCAAAGTCTGGAAAAGAGATGAACAATCATCCTTCTTTTTCAGGTTCTATTTGTAAAGTGAAAGATGACTCTCATGGGGTTCTTTTCATCAAATATGCTACCGTTTTACTTCAAGAGATGACTATTGAAATAGATGAGGACTTTTTGTTTGCATTGTTAGATTTTGCTAAAATTCCAGGCGCAAGTTGGAATCTGAAGCATCAAGATAAGTTATGTGATGATGAATTACAATTACCTGAACCCAAAGCGTTGAATGAGAGTTCGGATATATACTTTGAGGCATTGCACTTACAGCCTGCTTTGACTAACTTATCTTTTGTAAGAACAGAAAGAGTTAATATAGAAGATAGACAAACTTCTCAAAATGCATTGATGTTCTTTTTCAACGTTCTTACTATGGCTATTGGTAATATTAACGATGCTCCAATTAAGCTAAATGCATTGTTTATTGAAAATATTAGGGTTCCGATCCCAGTTTTAATTGAGTCTATTCAAACTCACTACGGTCAATCTTTCTTCTATCAAGTTCATAAAATTTTAGGTTCCGCCGATCTCATCGGTAATCCGGTCGGGTTGTTTAACAACATTTCTTCTGGTGTGCTCGATATTTTTTATGAACCTTATCAAGGATTTGTTATCAACGATCGTCCCCAAGAATTGGGAATTAGTATCGCGAAAGGTGGTTTGAGTTTCTTGAAAAAGTCTATTTTCGGGTTCTCCGATTCATTCACCAAAATCACTGGGTCATTGGCAAAAGGGTTAACTGTTGTAACTCTTGATAAGAAATTTCAAGAACGCCGTCGTCTCAACCAACGTCGTAATAAACCAAAACATGCATTATATGGATTCGCATCTGGGGCAAACTCATTTTTTGAATCTGTTTCTTCTGGTGTTACTGGTGTTGCAACTGCTCCAATCGAGGGTGCCAATTCCGGCGGTGCCTCTGGATTTTTCAAGGGTTTAGGAAAAGGTGTTGTTGGCTTACCAACAAAGACTGCAATTGGCTTTTTTGATTTAGCATCTAATGTTAGTGAAGGTATTCGTAACACTACTACTGTTTTCGATGCAGAAGGTTTGGATAAAGTAAGATTACCCCGTTACGTATCCTATGACCAGGTTATAAGGCCTTATTCCCAGAGAGAAGCCCAGGGCCAATTCTGGCTCAAGTCGATCGATGGAGGATCCTACTTTAAAGAACAATACTTGGCTCACTTAGTTTTACCAGGAGAAGAAAATGCTGTTATGATTACTTTTAGAAAGATCATTCTATTCCAAATCAATAGCTTGAAGATCAAATGGCAAATAACATTTGATCAAATCAAAGCTATTTCTATAGAGCCAACGGGTATAAGCATTAGTTTAAAAAAGAGAGAAGGACCATTTATACCAATTCCCGAAAAAAATAATAGAACATTTTTATACAATAAAATTGGAATTGCTGTTCAAGAATTTAATAAGCATTGTCAAGTCATACTATAGTTTCTATAGTCATTTATCATTAGCATGTTTTTGCAAAGTTATCTATATATATACAAGTTATTTAAATTGTTTCGAATGCATGAAATTTTAAATTTTTTTCAGTAGAACGAAGTCTCTTTGGTATTCTAGGAATAAACTCGGGTATACTCTCCTCGTTACAATACTGGAGTTTCAATTTCGGCGTTGAAATATAACCGTCTATAGTTTTGATAAAAAGCTTACCATCGACCACTTCAGAATCCCCCGGCAGTTTCATTGACAAATCATTGCAAGAAGATACTTCTTCAATATCGTATAAAATGACTTTTAAAGATTCTTCGAAAGATCCAGATTTCGAGTACTTTGATACATAGGTATGAACCGATCCCAAAGCATCAAGAAGCCTTTTGATTTGACGTGATGTTGTCAGGGACCAATTGATCTCGCTACTAGACGAAGACATTTTGGATGCAAGTGAATGAGGGTAATTGTTACGAGGTGAATCAATAGGCGGTAAGAATAATTCATTCTCTATAGTTTTCACAAGAAGATCAGCACCTATATTCCCCAATTTTTCTTCCATGGAGGTATAATTATCATCATTTGAAATAGGTATTTCGTCCGATTGACTAACAATATCGCCTCTATCAAATTTTGTAGGATGCAAGGTTTGAACGGTAACCCCTGAAAACAGGTCATCGTTCATAAGAGCATATTGTATGGGTGAAGAACCCGAATACTTGGGTAATAGAGACGGATGAACGTTCAAACCCCCGTATCTTAATGATTTCAAAAATTTGGCAGGAATAAGAATACCATATGATACAGCTATGGCCAAATCGTATTGTTGAGACTCGGATAATCCAAGGATATCACTTGCAGTATCAGCACGATGAATAACCATCGAATGATCTTCGGCATAGTGACCTATTGGTACATCTGTCAAATTTTTCAATTTACGCCCTGATTTCTTCTTACTTCTAGTTATCACGTCAATCGACAGTATTCTATTAGGATTAAGCTTTTGGTAGTCTAATAGTTTACCCAAGGATAAAAGACTGAATCTGTCACTGCCGAAATAGGCTATACGTAATGGTTGTTCAATACTAGATGTCTTTGTAGACATAAGCCTTGGAATTAAGGTTGCACCCTGTTTTGGTACCACTTTAAGTACTGAAAGCAACATTGTTGGGATTTCTACAAACAAAGGATTATTTCAAGTTTCTTATTGAATGTTATGGACTCAGAATCAATCCCACCAACCAAATTTGTGAATCTATTCAATGATGAGGCTGAGATACAAGGCGATGTTCCTGGCAGTTAATTTTGTCGACTACTTCAACAATGTCTTGTTGACTCACACAATTCAAATGATCTTAGCCTGCTATTTATCCAAAGCCGTTTCCTACTTATATACTGAACGAAGTTTTAAACGGAGATCAAGTACCTCGCACGAGAGTTTTTCCACAGTTTTAGCGAGTTTTTCAACTGGAGAAGCATAAACAAAGGACACCTTGTGTAAAATTCAAAAGGAGAAAAAAAGATTAGTTACTTCACATATATATTTATACTATAACTTATTCAGCTATAATTATTAATTCTGGTAGCATTGAGTTACTAGTGAAAAGTTTGGCTATCTCATTACGTGTTTGCAAAAGTATTTTGGCGAACACTGTATTTTAAAGAAACCAGGTTTGCTCTGAAATTTTAGTCTTTTTTTTTCAAAAATTTTAACTGGTTTAAACTGATGAAGATATAATGGTATCTCCTACTATAAGGAAAGTATTTGTTCTTCTTTCATGTACGTTTCTAGGATTAATATGTGGGACTCTATATCTTTACTCTTCGTATAGTCCGCAATTGGCAGCCCAACTCAATTACTCGGTCACGGACGCATCTTCTATAGCACTTATGGGGACCTTGGGGGTTGCAGTACTGGGACCAGTTGCTGGAGTGGTTGTGGATCAGAAGGGTTACACTGTTTCGATGATTATGGGAGGAGTTTGCATCATGACTGGATATTTGGGATTGAAGAGACAATTTGATATTCAGTACTCTAATTTGAGCCTTTCATGTATATTATTATTCTTGGTTGGATCAGGTTCTACATTTATCAATTCAGCATGTTTGAAATGTTGTGCTATAAGCTTTCCTAGTATAAGAGGAGTGGCTACTTCTTTACCTTTGGCACTTTATGGTTTGAGTGCTCTTTTCTATTCTGTTATTGCTTCAGTTTTCTATCCAGGTATGACTTCAGCATTCTTAGGGTTTTTAGCATATTCATCAATTGGTATATTTTGTATCTGCACTCCTAGTATTATGCTCTGTGATTTTGAACATAATAAAAAGAAGAAAATAGTTCATGCTAGAAGTACTTCAGGGTCTTTTGAATTAGCTAATCTTAGTGGTACTACAACTCCAATCCACTCTAGAAATTCATCTACAAATAGTCCAGCAATTTCACATAATTCAGATTCATTAAATCAAAAACCTAAGGATTTTCAATTAAGTGGATTTAAACTTATTTATTCCTATAAATTTTGGCTTATCTTTGTTATTACTGGTTCTCTTGCATCATTAGGTCAAATGTATATTTATTCTGTTGGATATATGGTTAAAGCCCTTCTTAGTAAGAGTATGGATTTAGAACCAATGGACCCACTTTTCGGGGCTGAAGAAGAAATTGAAGCAATGATCCAAAGAGATCAACAATTACAAGTTGGCCTTTTATCAGTTGCAAATTGTATCGGGCGAATCGCATCTGGGGTTGCTGGAGATATCATTACCCAATCTTTCCAAAAGAAAAGATCCTGGTTACTTTTCATCCCAAGCCTTGGGTTATTATCTACTCAAATTATGGGACTAAGAGTTGCCCACTATAATAGTTTATCAATGGTTTCATTACTAACTGGGTTTTTCTATGGCTTTACATTTTGTATAATGCCCATTATAGTTGGTGATATTTTCGGAATGGATAATTTTTCGTCGAACTGGGGAGTGGTTGGTTTAGCACCAATAGGCCCAAGTTTTTACTTTACTGGCTTGTTCGGTAGAATATATGATTCTAACTCTGAAAAAATCAAAGGAACAGAAATTACTTCTTGTCAATTAGGTAAAGGATGTTATGATTCCATCTTTATGATTACTCTGGTAATTGCCTTCCTTGCTATAATGGTGACAATCGCATTGAACTTCGGGAAGAGGTCAACCTCAAAACAACGTAAACCAGTGGACTTTCGTAAGCTTAATTCATGATTCTTAATCTTACTTTCATTGCACGTCATTTTTAATTCGTTACATCCTAATCATTTTCGTTGATATTAACGTACTAATTATATTCTTTTCGTTTTTTTTTGTTTTTTTACAAAGTTCTTCTCTATCTAACGATCATATGAAGCCATATCTCTTCTATTTATGTAACATTAATAAAGTAAAACCATCATTCAATTGATCTTTGTAGTACCGTTGAGACTTTTTTGTGGAGACAGAAAAAAAAAACAGATCTGAGATATCAAGAGTTAACTACTTCGTTCATTCAAGTCTTGCTAACATATGAGTCAAGCCAATGACGGGCAAGCTCCCAAATACCGTGTGAAAAGACTTGAGCAGAACCGAAGAGGTAATCAGAAGGCATCAGACACAGATCCACAAATCCAAGGCCAATCGGCATGGAGCAGCAACAAGAACTCCCAGAATAATGATGTGCCTAAGAGAAGAAACAATAATAGAGCATCGAATCTAATTCGTAAGCAACATCATCAATTGAGTCCAGAGGAACAGGAGAAACTCAAGCAAAGACAAGCCCGGTTCAATAAAGACGATGAGAAACAGAAGAAAGCACAAGAAACCCAATTCGGATTTATTAGCAGAGGTGAAGATAATAGGCTCCAGCAAAGTGAAAAAAGCCGACGGGATTTCTTTAATCAAATTTTACATTCCTTTGTTAGGTATTGTGCCAATAATTCTACTTCTAGCTTGCATAAAGAGCTTGATAGTTTTGACCTTGATTTAGACAACGTAAACGATAACTCAGGCAAAGATCCGGGGACGCTCGATTCAATAACTTTATCTTTGCGTAAACTAAGAGAATCCTTGATACATTCCAGAATCGACGACTTTAGCAAGAAAGTTTTTTTATTTTCCATAAGGGTCAGTGCAAACATTGGCCATTACCAAACATACATACCTAGTATTACCCATTTATTAGATTCTTCAAATATCCATATTCTTAGTGATGTTGAAAAGACAGAAATTTCTTCGTTGCTCGTGCTACATGTGACGCATTTCAACCATAACTATAATGAAGCTCTTCGATTATTTTTCAAGTACCTAAACCCTGACCATGATGCAAAGATTCTTCAAATAATCAAAAGTTGTATAAACAACGATTATTACACCTGGACCCGAATTTACAATTCCGAAGTCAGTAATGCTACCTTCAATGTAATGAAATTTGGACTTGATAAAGTCGTCCAATCTATAGTTGAATGTCTAAGTGTTTCCTATTTCAATATTAGTTTGGGAGAATTGGAAAATAATATCCTACCTAATGGCACCAATTTTGATTCTGTCACCAGGGACTTCTCGCCTCTGTGGACCCTAGACGGTGACAATGTCATTATACGTAAACGTCCCGTCAAAGCTAAATAAATATACCCTTTTTCAATACTCTTGTAGATTATAATGACTGCAAAATTATCCCTCCTGGCGACATTGTCGCAAAAGAAAAAGGAAGTATAATGTCGCGGGCACTCAAACTCTTAAGAAATGGAAAACACGTAAGAGCATTTACAACTCCATCAACCTCACAGTATAAGTACAAGAGAGGATGTCTGAGTTGAAAAAAACCAACTTGAAGTACGTGGTGCTTTTCATTTTGAAAGAAAAACAATATACTAACACAATTAAAGTTCAGTTGTTGATTTGAGAACCGTGGTTGATGATAATCTCCAGGCCAGTTTGGGTAAACTAGGGTATGCCCAATCATTTACGTTAACTGATCTCAAATTGGCATTGGGCTATATGACTATAGCCATTGCCGGAGGTTTATTTTACCTTGACAAGAAGTTTGAATTCAAAGATGCTTATAACTTTACCGTTGCTGGTATTGTAGTTTACTTTATCATAAGTGGGATACATTTATTTTTCACTTCAGGTAAGTTCAAAAACAACAAGTACGTTGGTTATAACGATTCTAAGGAAAAGATTCTGATCAGTAGTTGGACTAATAAATACGAACCTACCTATCATTATAAAATAGTTATCAATGATGATGAGTCCAGAGCAATTACTGCTCAATTTCCCTTCACTTCGGTGTTTGATTCCTTTGGCTATTACAAAAGTGATTTAACTACAGAAATATTGCAAAAAGAGCTCGAAAAATTTGGTAAGAAAGACCTCTAGGCATTATCTTCATAATATAAAACCGTTACACCTGTAAATTTTTGTAAGTTTACCGTTTACCTGTAAGGAGCTCACCATGAGGTTCATTCACTTAGCTCGTGCCCATGATTCAAGCCCATAGCTCGTGCCCATGATTCAAGCCCATAGCTCGTGCCCATGATTCAAGCCCATAGCTCGTGCCCATGATTCAAGCCCATAGCTCGTGCCCATGATTCAAGCCCATAGCTCGTGCCCATGATTCAAGCCCATAGCTCGTGTCCTTGTTTCAAGGTAGTGGAGTTCTTTTAGATTCTCCGTAAAATTTTCAAGTCGAAACGCAGTAATTTTTTTTTTTTGTTCTTTTGAGTATTTCATTTTTTTTGTTCTGTTCGTTTCTGCATTAAAAGATTAGATTAACTGGTCAAACAATCTATTTTATCTTACATCAGGAGAATGCCCACCACTTCCAGAGACCCCAGGCTACCTGATGTCATCAAAATCGATGATATTGCTTCTGGGAAGATTGAACCCACGTTAATATATAATGAATTAGACCGATTAAAAGTGGAGATCAATGTTTTAAGAAATGATATGACTTTATTTATAAAAGCGTTAGCTACTGTTCCCGACAATCAAAGACAGGATGAATACTATAGAACAGCGGTCCAAAGGTTAAAGTGTGTTCAAAATAGTATCAAAGAATACTGTAACGAATACTATAAATTATTACCAATTATAAATCTTGCTCAAATCAAACTCGGCCACGAAGTTGAAATAGTACCTCAGGCAAATAAGACCCCAACTGTTCCTCCGGCTCCTAAGCCCACCACTGCAAATAAGGTGCCAGTCAAGAGAACGGCTTCTGGCTCCAAAACTAATAACGTCCCCAATGGTAAACCAATGGCTAATGGCTCTAATGCAAATAGAAATGGCAATGGTAATCTTCCAAACCAACCAATAGTTCTATAAGCCCTCTGCCTCTACAACTGCCTCTACAACTGCCTCTACAACTGCCTCTACAACTGCCCCTACAACATACCTTTCTCCCTACAACAAACCTTGGTTACTCGTTATTCCCAGTCATTCCTTCCTTTCAATTCAACCTTTCTGTTTCATTAATTCTACTTTTCTTTCAATTGCCTTCTGTGTATATTATTCCTTTCAATGAACAATTTTGCTTTCCTTTAATATCACCGTTGAAGCAGCCAATCGAGTAAACACCTGTACATCAAATGGCTCACGCCCGTACATCCCAAAGATCATCTGGTTACCCTGAACTGACTCACTGAAAGATCATACAAAAAAAAAAAAAATACTGAAAAATTTAAAAGAAACGATAGAAGAATATAAAAACGGTAGCAATTACTCTATACTTTCGATTAGACATTACACTTTTCATTCAATTAGTATAATAAGGATGTCTGCTTCATTAAAAGAAACGTTTGAAAGATGCAAAAAAGAGGGCAGAAATGCCTTGGTTAACTTTATCACCGCCGGGTATCCAACAATTGAAGATAGTTTACCTATTTTAAAAGGTATGCAAAATGCCGGTGTTGATATCATTGAATTGGGGGTTCCATTTTCTGATCCTATAGCTGATGGACCAACCATCCAAGCTGCAAATAATGTTGCCTTGGATAACGGGATCACTGTTTCCAAATGTTTGGAATTGGTTAAGAAGGCAAGATCCGAAGGTATAACTGTTCCTATCATCTTGATGGGTTATTATAATCCAATTTTAAAATACGGGGAAGAAAAAATGATCAAGGACTCGGCAGAATCTGGTGCTAATGGTTATATTGTTGTTGATTTACCTCCTGAAGAAGCCGTTAAATTTAGATCTACCTGTACCAAATACGGTTTATCGTATGTTCCTTTAGTGGCACCAGCCACCACCGATGAACGTTTGAAAGTCTTGGGTGGTATTGCTGATTCTTTCATCTATGTGGTTTCTAGAATGGGTACCACTGGTGCTTCAACTGAAGTTTCCAAAGGAATTTCTGAATTATGTGCCAGAGTTCGTAAATTTGCTGGTGATACTCCACTTGCTGTTGGGTTTGGGGTTTCTAATAGAGATCATTTCTTAACCGTCGGTGCTTCGGCTGATGGTGTGGTTATTGGTTCTAAAATTATCACTTTAATTGGTCAATCTAAACCAGGTGAAAGAGGTGATACTGCTTTTAAATTTGTTAAATCTATTTTAGGAGAAGATTATGAGGCTCATGCTCCAAAAACTTTCACTAATGCTACTCTTTCTGAGTTCAAAGATACTAAACAGGTCTTAGAAGAATTACATAAATATAATCCAAAATTCGGTGATTTTGGTGGTCAATACGTTCCTGAAGCCTTACATGCTTGTTTAGCCGAATTAGAAAAAGGTTTTGAAGATGCCGTTGCTGATCCTGAATTTTGGAATGAATTCAGATCTTTGTATTCTTATATCGGTAGACCGTCTTCTTTCCATAGAGCTGAACGTTTATCTGAATACGCTGGTGGTGCTCAAATTTGGTTGAAAAGAGAAGATTTAAATCATACTGGTTCTCATAAAATTAATAACGCTCTTTCTCAAGTTTTAATTGCCAGAAGATTAGGCAAAACTAAAATCATTGCTGAAACTGGTGCCGGTCAACATGGTGTTGCTACCGCTACCGCTTGTGCTAAGTTTGGTTTAAACTGTACTGTTTTCATGGGTGCTGAAGATGTTAGACGTCAAGCTTTAAATGTTTTCAGAATGAGAATTTTAGGTGCTAAAGTTGTCGCTGTTACTAATGGTACTCAAACCTTAAGAGATGCTACCTCTGAAGCTTTTAGATTTTGGGTTTCTCATTTAGAAAATACTCATTATGTTGTTGGTTCAGCTATCGGTCCTCATCCTTACCCAACCTTGGTCAGAACATTCCAAAGTGTTATTGGTCAAGAAACTAAAGAACAATTCAAAGAATTAAACGATGGTAAATTACCAAATGCCGTTGTTGCTTGTGTCGGTGGTGGTTCAAACTCAACTGGTATGTTCTCACCTTTCGAAAAAGATACCGAAGTTAGAATGTTGGGTGTCGAAGCCGGTGGTGATGGTTTAGATACTGAACGTCATTCCGCTACCTTAACTGCTGGTATTCCTGGTGTTTTCCATGGTGTCAGAACCTATGTCTTGCAAGATGATGATGGTCAAGTTCATGATACTCACTCTGTCTCTGCTGGTTTGGATTACCCTGGTGTTGGTCCAGAATTAGCTTTCTGGAAGAGTACTGGTAGAGCAGAATTCGTTGCTGCTACTGATGCCCAAGCATTGGAAGGTTTCAAATTACTTTCTCAATTAGAAGGTATTATTCCAGCCTTGGAATCCTCTCATGCCATTTACGGTGGTGTTCAACTTGCTAAAACCATGAGTAAAGACCAACATATCGTTATCAACGTTTCCGGTAGAGGTGATAAGGACGTTCAAAGTGTTGCTGAAATTTTACCTAAATTAGGAGACAGAATTGGTTGGGATTTGAGATTCGAAGATGATCCATCGAAGTAGATTCATAATCTCTTCAAATAAAAAGTCAAATATATTTTTTTTGTATTCACTGATCGTAGATTTCTGTCCTACTGTAAAGAATAATACTTATCCTTGAAAGTATTCTCTTACTTACTTGAGATAATTGGGAAAGCTCAGTTGGTAAGGCTTGTAGAGGATAAATAACTATTCGTTTGTAAAGTCATCTTGAATGCTTTTTTTGCAACATTTATCAGATGTACTGGTGTTTAGCTTCAGTCAAAAGAGTACGCGAATTTTCATAACAAGAATTAAAGCTAATATTAGTTTGACTACAACAACATATACACAAGCTGACATGTCCGGATCGAGTTTCACTCCTAGTCAAGGTAATTCACCGAATTCGTTAATGAACGATTTGGCCAAATTGCTCAATGTGAATATTGATGAAACTACTCTACAATTGTGTATCAAGTTGCTAGATCAAGGTGTCGACCCATTACAATTAGCTGATTCCATTAACAAAGTTAACAACGAAACTAGTCTGGTATTGAACTGAATGTAAATTTATCTTTAACGTTTGGTTGATATGAACTATTATACAAATATATACAAATATATTACAAGTGTGAAGCATTATGATGCTTGAAAATTATGCAAATCCGGACTTCTTCTTTTTCTTCTTTCTTTGACTCGATTGCAGTGATGGCATTCGCTTTTGTGATTGATTCGAAGACTCTAAATGTCCTTGTGACTGTGATAAAGCTTGTGAAGACAGTGGGATTGGGGAATGAAATCCTGACGACGACGGTTCTGATTCTTGAGACAATCCAAAACCATCTTGAGAAGCCGTGTAAACAGCTTGCGATAGTTGTGATGCATAAGTTGGAGCATAGTTGTCCTTTTTCTGTGATGCTATTTGGGAATTGAAAAGTTGGTGCCTGAGGTCCTTTTGGGATCGCTGAGACTTTTTCTTTTTAAATGAAGCAGTAGAACTTTGTGATGATAAATTAATAGTAGGAGTCAATGATGGGGTATTAGATTGTGATTCTCTAATTTGGGTTTCATTAAAACTGTTCAGGTCCCATGACTCTAAAATATCTTGTAGGGCCTTGTCAGAGTCTTCAATTTCACCAGATACCTTAGTCTCATAGTAATTTGGATCATGCTTCTCTAAAGTTGCCTTCATCGAACATGTACTCAATAAAAGAGCTACTTGTCTGATGTACTCTCCATGATTAAATAATGCAGTTTCTTTGGATAAATAAACGTCTTTTAAAAATTTTTCAAGATTTTTCAGTAAATTCGTACTCTCAAGATTTTTGAAAATATCATTCATAGCTAGTTGATTGCCTATATTGGAAATATTAACGCCATTTTGCTTGTAATATCCAATTAGTTGATCTATCATACAATCAAACTCATTGAGATCCGTCACGGATAAAGGTAAATCTTTCGATATGTCAACAATAGATAGACTTTTAGGCTCTTCATCTTCGTTGCTGGCAGAAAGTTGTTGAACCTTTTCACCAAGTTTGAAAGCATACGCTTGAATGAGATCAATTTCATCACAATCTTTATTTGGCCCAGCTTTCAAACTTTCTGCCATTGACAATAGTTTCGACTTGCTAAGTTTATTGAAATACTTTGACGCCTTTTGCTTCAGCCCGTTATCGAAATTCTCGTAGTCTATATTGAAATCCAAAGGTTTCCTTAAAAATATGCCACTCTTTTCCGAGCGTATCTCCATGGTAAATTTCAAATTATTACCCAATTCAAAGACACCGAATAATTTGCCAATTTCTCCGTCGTAATCAACTTCTAGTTCATTCCTGACTGTGGAGAAGAAGCCTTTATTGAGCTCGCTTATGAAAAACTGACGCAAGTGGCTTTTCTTGTCTGACCTTTCAATGAAGTAAGGGTCTCTTAAAGAAAATGCTTTATCTTCTATAAATCCAAAATTATAAATGAAAATAAGAGGATTTACTTCTGAATAGACCGAACAAAGAAATTTCGAATCGTCATCGTACTCCGTTACGTTAATTTTTAATGATGGATCAGAATCTAATAGAAAATGCTTCCAAGCTAAAACCTTGTCTAACTTTTCACCTATGTGTACAAGAATTATTTCCTTGCTTGTTAGCAAAAATGCATAATTCATGGAAGCGGTTACTAATTTAAAATCACGAATTTTGGACCATGACTTCGAAGTTATTATTTTTTTGGATGATAAGTAGGGCAATAAGCTGAATCTAATGATTGTAGATCTGGAAATTAAAAGGAGATTGTTACCATCATAACACCATACTATTTTTTTCCAATGTGATAATTCTGAAGGGTCATATATGGACGGTCTGCAAGTTGCATTTGTATTAGCATTTTCATCATTTGATTCTTGAACTTCCATGTTTCCTTCTAAGTCCACTCTTTTGACAGCAGTCTTACTTTCTCTGGATTGAATCCTCCAAACCCCAAAATTTCCTCTAACGTCAACTACTGCAAGCTGTTCACCGTTCCAATGATTGAAACTAGCGTCAACAAAAGAATAGCCCTCGAGCTCATCCACAGATATTTCCGTCAACTTTGATAGCTTGAGGTTCAATTGGATACCTCGTAAGACTTTGATAATGACTACTTTAGAATCAGTTCTCACTGCTAGATGAGGATGGATGGTATCAAAGTTGTCTTGAACTTTACAAAACTCTATTTGTTTAATGGGTTCAGAAAAATGGATTTGAAGTGTTTCCTGTGGGAAATGGGGGAATAGCACCTTCTTAGGCGTGGATTCATGTAGAATAGTTCTCCTCTGATACTTCATCACTCCAACATTTAAAATACTTCCAACTTCGCCGGTCACATATGCCATAGCTGTACTTGAATATACCCCCAGCCCTGATTTGATATCAAAAAAGCAAACAAGATCACCATATGTAGGATCGTGAGTAACAGAGGAAGTTATCATGTTGGAATCGACCTTCAAAGCTTTCATTAAATCTCGGGGGATATGTTTATCAAAAAAAGCCGTTGATTTAGAAGGCTTAAGACCAGAGTAGTCACCAGAAATCTGTTCTGGGTTAATCTCCATAAATCCTTTTTCAACTCTATTCAACTCAAGCCCTTCATTTCGTATTCTGGGAAATTCAAGGTACGGTTCAAACTTGGTCTTCCCATCATTATTTGGATCCAATTCTTTGATCTTCAATGAACCATTACCTCGAACCCCGTAACCTAATTTCGACCCTGTGCCTTTTTTATTGGGCCACATAGGAACAGATGGGGTAGAACGGACTATATCACTAACACTTATACTAGTAACGATTAGGAAAGCAGCATCAAAGATTTATACAAAAAATTTTAAAGATATCTAGAAAATGATATGCAGGAATTTGAAAAAAAAAAAAGAAGTAAGAGAACGAAAAGTCTTGCGAAGGTTCAACCGTGTCTTCTAAACTGATTGCAGTCAAACCACAATATTCTTATAGAGAAGCTTATTTAAAAAGATGAGATATGGCCTATTGTATTTGGTTGTGTCATTGTTTGTTTTTGTGGGATTGGTGAACTCAGACTCAATTGAATTTGATGTTTATTCAGGAGAAGATCAAGTTGAGGTTGATGACAGTCTTTCATACAAATATGATCAATTATCGAACAATTCCTTACTTTGGGGACCCTATAGGACAGCATTATACTTTGGTATAAGGCCAAGAATTCCACGCTCCTTATTGTCTGGGTTAATGTGGTTCAATGCTGATGGTTATAATACAATCGGAGACTTTAGACATTTCTACGAACAAGGTGATAATATGGGGAAAGCCAATTGGGTTCAATATGATCCTAGAATTGGTGGTCGTCAGGTCATTACTGACAATGATTGTCACATAGACATTACTATTGATTTCGTCAAAAGTAATGATGGGAGATCATGGGGTGTTAAAGTTAAATCAACACCTCATGCAGGCTATGAAAACATTAAAACTTCTTTCGTTTGGTATTCAGGTTTAGAAGGTAAAAGGGATGATGTACAGGACGGGCAATTTGAGGACCCTGAGGCTGAAGTAGACATTTCTGGAGCTGGATATTTCAGGTTAGATAACGAAAAAGATGTCAAAGGACATGAGGGGACTGTGAAATTTTCAGGTATATCAGATGGATTGGGATTATTTGAATTGGAAATTAATGATGGACCCAAAAGTAATAAGCATCCCGTGAGTAAATATTTGGTCGATCCTGAATTGGACCCCAAAAAATCGCATCATTACAGTTTGAATGTTCCAGATGATAATGTCTGGAAAGCAAAAGACATTTTTATGACCATGTTGCAAGATTCAATCCAAGATCTTTTAACCAAGCACGGTGAGCTTGACAAGTTCCCACCAGAGCAATTGTTCATAATGAGAGACATACAAAATTTCGAAGGTAATTTACATTACATTCAAAAGATGTATCAGGGTTCAGCAGAATTCGATATAATCTTCAATAATGCACTTACCCCTCAAGATGACAAGATCACTTTTGATAATATCAAAGATAAAATTAAAACTACTTTATCGTCATTTGATTCTAAATTTGAAAAGCACTTTTCTCCAAGTAAGCCATTTAACAAGAAAAAATATAATACTTTCGGTAAAGAAATTGTGTCAGGTTTATTGGGAGGCCTTTCATATTTTTATGGTGATCATTTAGTCGATAGAGAAACCGTCTTTGATGAGGATTCATTTGAATCATATGAATTGAAAGGTCAAACAGAGGGCCCATATGAATTATTTACTTTTGTCCCATCAAGACCCTTCTTTCCAAGGGGTTTTTATTGGGATGAAGGCTTTCATTTATTGCCATTACTAGAATATGATTCTGACTTGGTGTTGGAAGTAGTCAAATCATGGTTCAACTTAATCGACGATGAAGGTTGGATTGCTCGTGAACAGATCTTGGGACCAGAGCTGAGATCAAGAGTACCAGAACAGTTTCAGGTCCAAAGTCCAGAAATTGTTAATCCACCTACACTCATGCTTGTTTTTAGTTCTTTATTGGAAAAATCAAGAGCTTTTCAAGTTGATGAGCCCGCCAAAGCTAAAGGTGGTTATGGGGGTATGGAGTCGTTTAATCAAGAAGACCTAGGCTCAATTATAATGAATAATCCTGAAGTTTTAACCAACTTTACCAAGCAAATTTATCCTAAGCTTAAATTACACTACGACAAATTCCGTTCAACACAACAAGGATATGTCGAAGAGTTTGATAGAGGTACCAATTTAGAAGCTTATAGATGGAGAGGACGTACATCAACTCACTCTCTTGCCAGTGGTCTTGATGACTACCCAAGAGCACTTCCTGCAGATATTGCCGAACTAAACGTTGATTTATTATCTTGGATAGGTGTAATGACCAGGTCTATCAAATTGGTGGCAGAATTAGTTGGGTATGAAGATGACTATAAACAATTAGCAGAAATAGAACTGAATATCATAAAGAACTTGAATGACTTACACTGGTCCGAAGAACATAAAACTTATTGTGACTTATCTGTAAATGAGGATGATGAAAATGTTTATGTATGCCACAAGGGTTACATCAGTTTATTCCCATTCTTGACCAAACTCATGCCAATAGAAGATGTCGATAAATTAGAACATTTGGTAGATATGATTCTCGACCCTGAGGAATTGTGGACTGACTTTGGTCTCAGATCCTTATCTAAATCTGATAAGTACTATGGTACTGCAGAAAATTATTGGAGATCTCCAATCTGGATTAACATTAACTACTTGGTATTAGATAGCTTACAATATTACAAAGCAGAATCATCATATAAAGCATCTAAATCGTTGCTGGATAAATTAGGAAAAGCATACTCTCAATTGAGAGTTAACTTGGTTGATAACATATTCAAGCAATGGCAGAAAACTGGGTTTGTATGGGAACAATATGATGACACCACCGGAGAGGCTAAAGGAGCTAAGAACTTCCTTGGTTGGACTTCAACTGTTGCCCTAATGATGAATATGCCAGAGAAGATTTGAACCAAAAAAAAAAAGAGCTTTTGGTCGCGTAAATAGTCATAATTAATAAAAGTTTGCAACTACTTCCCACTCCGTAGAGTATATATCGTCGTAACCAAATAGGATAAGTTGCAAGTCGTAAGTATGGCAACAAAGAAAGCAAGGGGTACTTCTGCACAAGCCAAAGGAAAAGAAGCCGAAGAGCTTATTCTCGATTATATGAAACAACAGTATAGGCCATACTCCGTAGCAGATATCGTTTTGAACTTGAACGGCCAGATTAACAAAGCTAATGCAATTAAGGCATTGGAGAACTTGAGTTCTAGAGGTGAGTTAGTCTGTAAAGTTTACGGCAAGCTGACTTACTACGTATATAAGGAAATTAGTTGTGAGGAGGATGAAAACACCCACTTCGATATAACTGAAAGAGTCAAAACGATAGAGCAGAAGAACAAAGACATGGAGAGTTTATTAGCTAGCTTGGAAAATGGTACGTATGCTAGTTGAGTCGTCTTTTTTGCTTTTGATGGTATTAACAGACTAAAGAATATAAACAGATCCTTGAAACACCCAATGATGAGATGCTTGTATTACAAGTATCTCAATTGGAGCTGGAAGTACAGGCACTTCAAGAGAGGGAGTCAGCTTTCAAAGGAGCCGAAAATGAAGGTGTTAATGAAGATACTCTAAATAAATACAATGACTATTCTGCTGCTTTAATGAAAGAATATACCTCAAGGAAGAGAATGGTACGTAATGAAGGCGTGTTTCCCTCACTAAGTAGTACTAACATTTCAAATTCGTGAAGTTTCAGAATTTTGTTGAAGTTGTTAAAGAAGGGGCAGATGATTTTGAAAAGTTCATGGTATGTAGTCAGTATTTGAAGTATTTTGCAGTTTTATCATTTTTTATACAAAATACCCCAAAGGAGAAAGTTAGTTACTAAACTTCACCAACAGGATAAAATTGGAATTGATATGGATGAAGCCAAAGCATATCAGTCCTTATAGCATCTTTTCATATCTTAGTAAGTAATTACTGCTCAGAGTTATAGTAATGTATGTGTTAGCAGTAAGATAAGTCTGTCGCACGCTTAATTTTTTTTTTGATCAGAAATATCTTTAATACTTTTTCCTTATCATATACTATAAAGTTAACGATTAGTTTGAGCTGGCAAATTCGAGATGATTCAACTGATTTCAAAGAAGAAGATTGACCATTTGATTCTCAACTACTTTATTGAAGAGGGTCACCAAGAGGCTGCGCTAAGTTTTGCCAAAGAAACCAAGATAGATTTGAGCAATCATCGAAAGCAACAACCGAAACAGAATCAAACCAACCAGTTCATTAAAAATTTAAGCAATGACTCTACAAATAGCGCTGATCGGTTTGCGGACTTAGTTGAGGACTACCTCCACCAAGCAGAAAATACGAATGGCGAAGCATCATCGACTGCAGCACCCAATTTGTACGATAATGATGGAAACAACTCTCGTGAAGTGAACTCCAAGATTGTTGCTGGTTATTCCACCATTAATAAAAGAAGAGAGATAAAATATTTGATTTTGAAAGGTCAAATAACGGATGCGATTCAAAAACTTAGTGAATATTTCCCAACTATATTAGATGCAAATAATTTACTACATTTCAAATTATTAAGATTAAATTTGATTGAAATGATCCGTAATCATAAACTCAAAGCTAAGAATGACCAAGAAAGTGAAAAAAAGTTTTTGAATGATATTTTAACTTTTGTTAGAGAGAATTTGGTTAACAAGGTGACTAATTCATCTAAATTGTTAAAAGAATTAGAAATCACCATGAGTTTATTGTGTTTTAATTTTGACCCTAGCGTTAAAAACATAGAAGATCAAAAGGATTTGCCCGATGAGTTAAGGTCATTATTCAATTTGTCCTTAAGAAATCAATGTTATAAAGTGGTGAATCAAGCCATTTTAAATTTGGATCATAATAATATCAAAGGTTCAAGAGCAATTAGATTTAGTAATGAAGCCAATGACGATAATGAAGTTCAAGATGAAAATTTTACTGGTCCCAAATATTTAGAATTTGATTTCAATGATTTGGATGAGAGAAGTTTAATAAAACATGAATCCAATGATGATTCTTTCGAGTTTGAATCGAAACCAGTTGGCAAAACAACCAATCCGGATGATGATGTCAATATGTTGGGAGAAAATGGAGAAAAAGGTGAAGAAGAACAGGAAGAAGAAGAAATCAATTACGACTATAATTTGAGTTATGACAAAAATGTTCTATCTGTTGAAAATAATGTTCAATCGCAGGATAACCTCATTCAGGATGAAGAATTTGAAGATGAATCACAGAACGCGTCATTAGAATCTAAACTAGAAAGAATTATTAAGTTATGGGTTATAACCGAAAGAAATATTATTGATGCTAGAGATAAGAAGAAAAACGATTGAGATAAACCTGGAGTTTATATTTGATTCATATTATCAATTTTACGACGAATTTTATTAATTAAATTGTAGGTATATATGCTCGAGAAAAAAGAAGCGTTCAAAGACAAATCACTGAGTCGATGACATTACCAGTTTCAATGTGAACTTTACTTAAATATTGCAAGTCTTGATCCTCTTTAACCTCTATATTCTTATTATTATAGATTCTAACGTCATGTTTAGATAAACTTTGAGAATTTTTTCTAAAGTCACGGTAAAAATCAGAGGTATTGAAAAGATGCAAGATTTTACCTCTCAAATGTTCTATAGTGGAGCCAAATTCTGGTTCTGGGTTATTTTCGAAATCTTCTGGACTCATTTCAAAATGATATTTTATAAATCTTGGTAATTTGAATAAATTAGCGGCCAATTGATTTGTTTTTGTCCAATTCAATACATTAAATGGTGAAGATTGCCTTAAAGTATAGTATTGTTGCAAAAACTCATTATCCTTTGAGTCAATAAGATTCAATCTCACATAAACATGGGCACAATGAACTGGAACTTCAGTGAAAATGTCTTTGGCGTGATATTCCCAAAGCCCTAGATATATTCCAGACCAGTATACAGTTTCATAACTAAGTAATAATACGAATGAAGCAAACAAAATTTCCGATATAATAACACTAATTCTTGTTGTTACAAGGTTCGAAGTAAAATGATGCGCTGATAACCACGTAACAATAGTTTCATCATATTTTTTCACCCAAGTTATTATAGTATCCAACATGTTGATCACTTTTGGTCTTTGTTCTAATTTTTTCAACTAATCGATTCAACCTTCTAACCCTATTCCAAACCAAAACTCGAGCTTGTCCAGTAGTGAATGCCCAGATTATTGATATGGCGTATTCTTATCAGCAAAAGATACCAAAGTAGCCATCTACAAACTACGATAAACTCTGCTTCGCTCGTGTCTTGTTTTTTAACAATCGTTTGATCGCATGAGGTTGCCGAAACTCGGATTTTTTTTTGTTGATTTTTTGTTCGATTTTTATCACCAGTATTTCCGTACACCAGAAGTTTCTTCAAATAAGAAAAGAAGCTTGAGCTGATAGTAAGAAGAAAGAAGGGCGACTGGCTAAATATAGTTACAATAGGCGTGACACCAAACCCAAAAGGCTACTGCTGGTTTGTTTATTTACATTTTTCGTGTGCTTTATGTTTATTTACTATGTCAATGAAACAAGGGATTGTCTTGATCTTAAATAAAGGGTCGCGGTGTTGCAAATTGATTGTTGCAAAACTATTGTCAAAAGACAAAAAGTCAATTTGGGACAATAACCCCAAACCATAATAAAAAAAAGATATAAACAAAGGGGAATAGATCTTTTGGAAGCCAGCTTTGGCAATGTCTAATACCATTTAGAGCTTTTACAGCCTGTGTCTTTTCTAGGGTCTTGGCTGTATTGCTGGAAAACTAGAGTTTTTTGTGGAACAGGACGGATTTCCAGAAATCAAGGTTCCTGTTCGGACTAATTTCTAGCAGAACAACTGGCGGTGTTATGATCGTGCTATTGTTTGGTCTAATTCTTTTGATTGTAGTATCTTCACTTGCTTGGTGATCTAAGAATGGAGCAGGACTCTGCCTTTGCATTTCATTGACGGAGTTACTTTACAAGTCGTAAGGCAGTCTCGACTAGCCCAGCATGGCAATCGGTTTACCCAGAGCTGCTCTATGATCTTCATTTTTTAACATTGGCAAGAATAGTTTGAGTCAATGCTATTATGGTCAGGGGATTTTCCCTCGTGCTTAATGATACCTAATTCTAAGGGTGCTCTTTCCATCTATTAACTTTACGAGTTAAGATTGTTCTTTATATTAGGTACTTTGGCTTGGCTATTGTAGAAAGTTGGGCGTTTTGTCAATTCTCCTTCACGACAAGGTATAAAACCCTCGTCGAGTCCAAAGGTTTAAACTTTTTAAATTCTCCTTTGTATTGAAAAATTTATACTTATAATTAGTTATTTCTTCCAGATAGTCGCTCGTTATATTAACTCCCTCTGGATAATAAAATTGAAAGTATACTCAATGAAATCAATAACTATTTTATTGTTTTTGATCTTGCAGCTACTCTGTGTAACTGCAGCTCCAACCTCTCTTTTGAAACCATCCCAAGATAGTTGGTATAATTTACCTAAAAATTTTGAAGATGCTCAACCAGGTGATATCTTGAAATGGAGAAAAACTCCTGCCCCTATCGACTCTCCTTTCTTTACTTTGAATATTAGAAACTCCTGGCAACAAATGGTAAGATCTACCGATTCTTTAGGAAACCCAACTGTTGCAGTCTCAACCATCATGCAACCTTATAATGCTGATCCTTCTACTTTAGTCTCTTACAACCCCATTGAAGATGCTGTCAATATTGACTGTAGTCCTTCGTATGCTTATTTGGATGGTGCTGACAACTCTACTGCCACTACTCAATCTGAAATGTATATCATTCAATTGGTTTTAAATCAAGGTTGGAATGTAATTGTTCCAGATTGGGAAGGCCCTAAAAGTGCTTACGTTGCTGCTGAACTTAGTGCTTACCAAACTCTTGATCTGATAAGAGGTGCTTTACAAACTAAAAATATTACTGAAATTAATTCTGGTGCTAAAGTAGCCATGTGGGGTTACTCTGGTGGTACCATTGGTCCACTTTGGGCTTCTGCTTTACAATCTAGATACGCTCCAGACTTAAATGATAATTTCATTGGTGTTGCAGTAGGTGGTACTGTAACCAATGTCACCGATACTGCTGTTTTGTTAGATGGTAATGCTAGTGCAGGCCAAGTTGCTGCTGCGTTAGGTGGTGCTGGTGAACAGTATCCAAGCTTCAAAACTCAATTATTTAAAAGTATGAATCCTGATAAAGTTGACAAATTCAATAAAATCTATAAAACTTGTTTGGATGATTCCCATGAAGTATTCTTGAATGACAACTTCTTTAGTGGTGAAGATAAATATTTCCCAGAAGGTTGGGAATTCTTACAAATCCCAGCAATCAGAGATGTTTTAGATGCTAATACTTTGGCCATTAATAAATCAGATGATATTCCTCAGTTCCCAATTTTCTTTTATCATGGTCAAAAAGACATTACTGTTCATATTGATACCGTAGAACGGGTTTTCAATAACTGGTGTTCTTGGACTGATACTCCAATTGGAAATAAGGATAATACTACTTATACTACTAAAAAACGTGGATTATCTTTAGAGTTTGCAATTGATCAAAACAACGACCATTATCAACAAGCTAAACAAGGTATTCCTGCTGCTTTCGCCTGGTTAGATAAAAGATTCAAAGGTGAACCTCACGTTGATGGCTGTAGCAGAATTGAAAGGAAAAGTAACCTTTTATATCCTGGGGTGGCTAAAGGTGTTATTGAATTCGTTGAAGCTGCTGCTAAGACTTTGGTTGGAGCTAGAATCGGTCCAACCAATTCTATCTTTGACTTATTTGCTAATGGTATGGAAAACTTACCCGAACTCAATCTTGACCTTGATCTTAATCTCGATCTTAATATCTCGCTTTGAGTCTAATTGCTTACTTTTATGCCATGTTACAATCTTATTCTCACCTCTTTGCGCTCGATATAGAACTCTCCTAAACAGCTTTGTATACTAATTTTTTTTTATATTTATTCAACCAGTGTGATAGTATTCTTTTCTGAAGTAGAATTCCCATTTGATACTACATATGACCTCTAAGCACCTAAGCTAGAATCCCACGCAAGTCTTCAATCCACAAGAGCGCAAAGTTTTGGTCGTATGAAATCGATTGTTGATGATTAATTATTGTTTACTCGTTTGTATCCCGCAGTATTGTTTGCTTTGTATTATACAAAAGTTGGCCCGAGGACTATCATCGGCATAATTAACTGCCTCGCTGCTGAATAACAATTCCAGGGGAACCAACATGGCCTTCAATGGGATTTTCTGCTCAATTACTAGTATAAGTTGTTCCATTTTTTGCAACTTCCAAAAAAAAAAGACCAAAAAAAGAGCATAAAAGAAGAAGTAAAGAAAGACAGGAATGAGAGCCAAAATTTCAACTAACGGCCATAATCTGCCATGGCTTGAGCTAACCTCCAATTTTCAGCCTCAAAAGCTCAGAAGTACTCCCAAGTAGAGGGGAATTGCTGTTCACATCTGGTTGGTTTTATTGTAAACAAAAAAAAAAACAATGAATCCTCGATCAACAATAGAAACAAAGCTTTTGGTAAACAAAATTAAAGAAACCAGCAGCGAACGAGTGAAATGAGTGATTCTGTTAATCCATAGTAGAAGTCCAGTCATACTCATCTCCAGTCCCTGTTGTCTCTATGAAGACCACAAGTGATTACAAAAATCCCCAATGATTAGTAGAACCCAGCGAAAGCATGTATTTTTTTTTTTTTACGACTGAGATCTGATCTCGGAAATATTCATATCCAGCAATAAAGTTTAAACAGAGCTTAAATCTGGAAATAGCGCCTAACAACAATATGTATCTGGCTTATGTTGGTTGGTTAATATTTTCCTCGTTAAGAAGGAAAACCAGTTTCCAAATTCAGAACCCTCGAACTTAATGACTCGCATATTTTGTCGATTGCAAAATTGCCAGCTCTTCCAGTTGATTGTTTCTATTGACATGCTTGTTCGTCACTCATGGACAAGGGCTAAATGCGCCGAAGAGATTTCGATAGTAACTAGAAAGTGTACCAAATCAAGAATCAGTGGCTGGATCATACTATTTATAGTAATGGGCCAAAAGAAATCTTACTGAAAATGCCCTATGAATCAATATCGCTTACGGCCAATTCAAAATACTGGGTTAAGTTATCTATTGATGGTGAAATCTATTGTTATTGAGCTTGCATCTAGTTCTTGTTATAGTCGTAACTCGAATTTCAATCAGTGATTTTTGTTTCTCCAGTTAATTGTTCTTACAAAGAAGTTCTTAAGTTTCAAATCTTGATATAAATATCGACATGATTCTCTTTGAGTTTCGACATTTTGTTCTGAAGATTCTGATCATTGTTAAACTAACTTCTGTTTATAGTAAGACATTGTTTTATTAAACCAAAATGTTAGTCGAAAATTGGTTAACTTCGATAGTATTGATTTTCAGCTTATGGTTTAATCAAGTAAATGGTTTACTCCAGCCTCTGAAAGATGATTTTTATACTGAACCATCCAATATCTCAGCTTATAAACCGGGGGAAGTAATTAGAAAAAGGTCAATGCCCCAAGAACTTTCTCCTTATTATCCAGCTTCTTCCAGAAAAGTATATCAAATTGTTTATTGTTCCCAAGATTCTTTTGGTAAAGCAGCTGCTTATGTTGCTACCGTTTTTGAGCCAGATAATAATCCAGACCCTTCAAAGCTTCTTGCTTACCAGGCCATTGAAGATGCTGCAGATCCTGATTGTGCTCCATCGTATACTTTCGCTGCTAATACCACTTGGGTTAATTCAAATGGTAAATTTGAGTTATTATACATTGAACATGCTCTACAACAAGGTTATTACGTTGTTGCACCTGATTATGAAGGGTTAAATAATGCATTTTGTGCCAATAAAAAAACTGGTTATGCAACTCTTGATAGTATTAGAGCAGCTAAAAACTTTGATGGAACAAAAATTGATCAAAATTGTAGTATTGTTACTTGGGGATATTCTGGGGGTTCTATTCCTGGATTATGGAGTTCAGTTTTGGCTGAATCTTACGCCCCTGAATTAAATATCATTGGTGCTGCAATTGGAGGAGCGGTACAAAATACTACCTCTGTTGCCCTTGCAGTTGATGGTACTTATAATGCTGGTATTGCAGCATTAGCCATTAAAGGAATGATGAATGAATACCCTGATATGGAAGATTACATTTATAATGAAGCATTAAGAAAAGATAAAATTGCAGATTTCAATAGAACGTCCGAAGTTTGTTTATTATCGTCTATGATCGTATTTTATAATGATAATTTCTTTGGCAGCGGTAATGATTCATATTTTAAAGAAGGGGTTAAAGCATTAACAGGTGGCCCAGTTAAAAGAATCACCGAAGAAAATGCAATTGATCTTGAAAATGACCCATTACCAAAATTTCCAATTTTCCTTTACAGCGGTAAACATGATATTGAAGCACCATTAGAGCAAAATGCTGAGTTAATTTATGAAATTTGGTCTGAAAGAAATATTAATTCTTTAGAATTTGAACTTGATTCAATTGCAAATCACGAAGCTGGACTTTACTTAGGAGGACCTGCAGCATTTGCCTGGATCGAAAATGTTTTCAATAAAGGACCAGTTGTTAAAGGGTCTGAGAAGAAAGAGAGATTAACAAGTTTACTTTACCCTGGGGTTGACCATAATATTGTTAAATTGACCTACCAGGCATTGCAACAAATTCAAAGGAGTGGCTTACCGGATATTTTATCTGAACTTGAAGGTAGTCTCATTGGTAACATACAACAAGCTATGAAAGTTATTAACTTACTCTAATTTAATTCCCCGATATCTCTTCAATTCTATTTATTTATATATGTATTATTAATAAATCTACATTCAGTAATAAGAAATAACATGATTAAATTGAAGTATGTAAATATTAACCAGAAGAAATGAAAATCGCTAAAAATACAAGAACAAAATCAGAATCCGAAATACTGGACAAAGGGAAATGACATACCCATTCATCCAAATTCAAAGCCATGGAAACGGGCTAAAGCAGAATTTAAATCATTTTCGCTAGCGTTCCATCTTACCATGAGCTTAAAAGTCTAAATACAATAAACCATCACAGGTAATTTTAGAAGCCTCCTTGACTGAGGAATCTAGAGACTCAACTTCTTGAAGAATCTTCTGTTTTTCTTCGGGACTAAGGACGTAAGGATATTGCTTCCCCTGGATACCTTCTTGTTGTTCATGGGCTAAAGCAGTTCCATTTTCTTCATTAGTAGTTTGGGGTTGTAAACTATTGGTCAGATATGAAAGGTTGGCCGCTGGAATTGTACCGTTACTCACAACAGGATCACTCAAAAACGTGGAAACATCAATTAGGTTATCGTTCAACTCATTAACTATCCCATTTAGTTCTTGTTGTCGCTGCTGCTGTTTTAATAGCTCCTCTTGAATATTCTCGTCGGAGTGAAGATGCTGATTGCCCAATAATGAGCTTCTTTCATTGAATTCGTCCTCATTATCGTAGTCTGGACGTATGCACGAGAGACAGAGACCCATTCTGCTAGCCTCCAACGATCCTTAGTTAGCTCTTTATGGTAAAGAAATACCCTGCTTCTTATACCCTAAGCTCGTTCCTCCCAGTTTTGGTTTTGTCCAAAAGGGTAAATGACGAAAAAACCACACCCGTACATACAACCACACCCATACCCCAGCTTATCGCACGTGACCACATCTTTGTTGCGCTAAAAAAATTGCAACCACTGCTTGAGTCATCGAGCGATAAGATTAGGCTGAACGGAAGAGGTCTGAGACTGATTTGAAGATCCGATGACACGAAGGATAGAGT
Organism: Hyphopichia burtonii NRRL Y-1933; assembly: GCF_001661395.1. Lineage (NCBI taxonomy): Eukaryota > Fungi > Ascomycota > Pichiomycetes > Serinales > Debaryomycetaceae > Hyphopichia > Hyphopichia burtonii. The sequence continues at coordinate 441,003 of NW_017963730.1, forward strand.
TACGGTTAAAGTTGATTTGTATTGTAAACGAAGCGAATATCATCGCCCTTTCTGAGTCAGTGCAGGATGTTCCGTCTGCTGTATACACAGGGCAAATTTCAAAGGTCCATATGAAACTTTTATCCGAAGTGAATTGCTAGCAAAAGTCACATCATCACAAGATGACTAAGAATATAAAAGCATGTATATAAACATCCATAATATATATATATATATATATATACATATATAAATATACTATATATGTATATGTACTGCTAAAGGTTTGCTGCAAGTTATCAATCACAGTATTGTCTTATCTTTCGTTTTTTATAGGTGCACGGGCCAGGGTATCAGTTATAGTGGTTATCTTCTGCAACCGTTACTGTTATAGTAGTTACTAGAAATTGTATTGCTTTCTGATCAGATCAACTTAAAAGAAGCTTATTTTGTATTAGCAGCTATTTCCAAACACACCAAGAGTAAGGATGGCACAAGTATTATTTCAACTTCCAAAAGAGCTTTTGGTTCACACGTTATCATTCCTCCAACCCGATGAATTAGCATCCAGTTTTGGACTCCATGAGTTATTATACGCTGATGATGGTGATCCGTTTACCCAGATAAGACAGTTGGCATTATGGGCTAAATATCTGGATCGAAACGTTGCAATGAGTAACAATGTTTTTGAAGGATTGAACCAACTTGATTTATTGCATTTGAAATACTTGATTAAGTACAATATATTGATTCGACCAAAAGAGATATCGTTTGTTTTATTTGATTTTACTAACTATGCTGGTTCATATAAGTATTTTGAAGTGATCAACACTTATTATCTTGAATATTTGAAGAAATTCACTGATTGCTTTAGTATACAGTTAATTTTGGTTGAGAATGTCGAAATTGATAATTACTTGGTCAAATCAATGTTTGAACCATTTAATTTAAATAACTTCAAAATCAATTGGTTTACAATTAAATATTTACCAAATTCAATGACTGGTAATCAACAGTTTGACTTTGAGGATTTAAATGACCGAAACGCAGAGTATAGGATTAATGATTTCCTTAAAAATAACGATGGTTTGATGGTTGAAAATTTAAAATTACATTTATTCAGCTCAAATAACTTATTGCATCATTTAAGAAATGATCCTTCCAGTGATAATGCTTGCTTTTACTGTAATTCCTTGAAAACAATTGATTTCTCCTATAATAATCTAAAGGATGATGATTTGCAAAATATTAATTTCCCGCAACTGCTCGAATATTTAAACCTTTCTAATAACAACCTTTGCTTTTTATTAAATCATAATTTCAATCTAACTTGTTTAATGAATTTGAAAGTTTTGAATATTTCAAATAATAATATCATGCAATTCAACTTTAATACCAATCACTTGCCCTCGGATCATAATTATCAATTGGAACACCTAGACTTATCCGGTAACAACCTTACTGATTATCAAGATTTATTCAAAACTAACAATTTATTTTTCAAAAACTTGATTTCAATTGACTTATCTAGAAACTTGATATCAAAATTATCGTCTTTCCCTTCATTGTTAAAACGCATCAACCTTAATGGCAACCACTTGAGCAACTTTATAAAAGAACTCAATGGCGAAATATTTCCTAAAAACTTATTAGAGCTCTATATCAGTTTTTGCAGAATTGTCGGAGAGAAAAATCTTTATCCTTTGTTTATTAGTCATTTGATATTTGAAGAAAACCTCTTCAAACTTCGTCTTTTGGAAATTACTGGCGGTGCAATTGATTACTCGAATTTCCATTCCAAGTCTACTTTACCTCTTCATTTACAAGTTTTATAGAGTGAATACCTTTAATAAAATAAATACCTGGTTGCAAAGGCTGCAAAAAATGCTAAATAATACCTTTTTTTTAAACACTTGACCTATTAGCCAGCTACCATAAGAGATCACCTTATCACTTTCGTTCAGCCCATTCATTGCCCATCATTCAATACAATTATCGTAAGTGATGGTTTTTATTGAATTTAGTGTTCTACTTGTGTTTGACTGTACGGGTTTATACGCTCACCGTTTGATAACCTCATCCTCAACTTTATAAGGGGGTTGCCTATCTTTAACAGCCTAAGACCACCTACTAATCTTGAATAAGATGTCAAAGGCATTGAGTTTATTAGCATTTGAAACCCTCCATAACAAACTTTTCCAAGAGTCAACCTCAGTTACTTTAGCAAAGTTCAATGATTTAACAGAATCATCAGCACTGGACTATCCGGAAAATGCTCCTCTTTTCATTACTTGGAATAAATCGGGCCAGTTAAGGGGATGTATTGGAACTTTCCAATCTTTACGTATTGAAAATGGTGTCAAGCGTTTCGCTCTCACCAGTGCTTTAGATGATCCTCGTTTTCCTCCAATAACTAAAAAGGAGCTTCCCTTGTTATCAGTTTCGGTGACTTTATTAGACAATTTCACGCCTATAAGTCTGCCTCTTGATTGGCAGATTGGCTTGCATGGTTTGAAGTTGCAATTCGAAAAAAATGATGAATACTATTCAGGGACTTTTCTCCCAAGTGTAGCGGAAGAGCAAGAGTGGGATCATAAAACAACTCTTTATTATCTTCTTAAAAAGGCAGGCTACGATTTTGCTGTGAAATCCAAAGTCATCGAGTTCTATGAAGATGGTCTTCAAGAAGGTTGGATTCAATTAGAAAGATATGACGGTTTAAAAAACCATTTAGTTTATGACGAATTTATTAAAATTAGAGACAAGGCATGATTGTCATAAAAAAAAATTATATGCTGGTCATTTTCTATGATTATACTTGAAATTTTTTCGAAAATCCCTAAATACTTCATATTAACATCATTTTTTTATTCTTCAATACTACAAATTATACTTTTAACATTGTTATACATTATAATCGTAGACAGTTAGAGTTTATGTACAAGAACATTTTGAATTTAACCATTGATTATTTTAACTATATGAATTTCCGTCTTCAAAGTAGTCCATCAAGGCTTTATCGATCCAATCACAGCCAGTGTCAGAAACAGGTGATATATTTCCCGTTTCCATTAAAACGTCATAATTAATATCACTCGGTATAACATCGCTATTCAATAGATTATTCAAGTTGACAAGATTTTGTCTTTGTTCATTTTGGTAGAAGCTGAATTCGTTAATATATTCAGGTCTTTCTTTTTGATCAATAGCGATACCTTGATAATGACTGGCTTCTTCAGAACTATTGGAAGTCGAATTTTGATTTGGTGGAGTTGAATTAGTCAAATGATTGCTGAAGTTAGAATTAGGTGTATTATCATTAATACTATTCGAATTGCTACTAGAATCCTTAGCATGATCATCAATACTTTCAGTCTTAAGACCGAAACTCTTTAATTGTGATTCAATCTGTGGCAACTCGTCTTTTAGTTTCGAATAAAGTCCAGGACGTAACTTACTTAAAGAATCTCTTATATGTTTAGTCAATCTACCAGATAACTTCCAATGTTTAGAAATTGGATAGATGGCCGACAACGACAACTTTATGTATTCAGCCAAAGATGACAAATCATCATTTGTGAACGAAGAACTATCATCTTCTTCTTGAGATACATGAAGCTTGTTTTCAATCCATATATAAGCACTCAAATGAACCAACGATGCCAATGCTAAAGAGCATGCAAAAAGTGGAGTCCTTTTCAAAACCCTTGTAGCACTGGTATCAATAAGAACTCTTACAATCGAGTCAGCTGCCTCAATGGTTTTCGAAGTTTCAACTATTGCAATCGCATCACCTTTAAGTCCGGTCGCAAACTCTCTAGTTTCGTTATAGTCGCCACCAACACACCGTGGAACTTGAGGTGACTTGATTTTCCACAAGTACGAAAAGGGACGATGAACGAATATTTTAGCATAGTTGAGTAACAAGATAGATTGATGAACACCCTCATTGACAACACCATGTTTGTTGATCAACAAAGGAGAGTTATACGATGGTGGATCACTAAGTTTCATTTCCATAGTTGACAATCTAGCATTCAAAGGTGCCAAATGTTTGTCCAAAGGCTGTTTGTTTATGATAGCAAGATTAAGTTTAATTGCACTATTAACTAAAAAAGCTGCTTCAGCTCTGCCTTTATAATCGAAAACATGAGCTGGTGGATAGGTTGGATAATTTACTTCACATTCAATTGAGCTAAAATTGGTTAATGTTTTTCCATCTGCAGATCCAATGATAACATCAAAAAATATAAGCTCCCAAAAGAGCCTTCTTGCCAGATCAGATATACTCTCCTTGGAAACAGATCGAAGTCTATCTGAATCGTATAGGCGATTATTACGTTCATTATCAAAAGGGGTTTTCGAGTCGGATGGAGTAAGTAGCTGAGGTTTATTTTCAAAACCATGCTTAGCATCAAGCTTATTGATATCAAATTCTTGAATCATTTTTATAGAAAACTGACGTAAAATCTTACTGAAGTCATGAAGCGCCGAAACGTGAGCAATAATGGAAACGAGAAGAAGCGATATCAAGGAAACAATATCGAGGGAGTTGTTCTTCTTTATAAGGTCGAGACATTGTACTAATCTATCAGATATTAATTCTGAATTATTGGCATATATATCGGTTTCCTGACCCTGAACAATCACTTGCATTATATACAAAAGTTCAAGTTTTGCACTCTCATCTTCAAAATATGATTTAAGCTCTTCTTTTCTAGGTAGTAATGGATGAGCGGAATGAAATTTCTCATAATACTTATTTATTATTACATCAGTTTCATTAGCATCTATCTCGAGCATATTTGAAGGGTCTTTTATGGAAATCCCGACATTCAATTTCTCCAATTCTGAAGGAAGATAAGGAGGTTGATCAAGCCCACCGTTACCACACATACAGTTTGGTAATTTTGGAAGACCGTCTTTTTCGAATCTTGGTCTCTTTCTAAGTTGATTAATTTTTATTTCACTATCGTTAGCGTCAACCACGGAAGACTTCAATTTACAACCATTTCCTGAACATCCAGGCTTACTACAGCCACCTGCAATTGGTTTCTGATAGAATGCATCCTTATCAGGGTCGACACCGGGGGCATCTATTCTTCTATGAGGTAAATCCTCAATTTCCGTACTTCCTTGTTGGTCGTTATTCTTAGTTTTAGACTTATCAACTTTACTAACACCTCTTTTTCTGGAACCCCCCCTCTTACTTTGAACATAGGTACAAACAGTCCCCGTTTTCACACATTTCAGACAGCTAGGTAGCTCACCGGAGCATTTGAAGTGCCTTGAACGACAATTCAAACATGCCCTAGAAACGTGCTTTACATTGGCTCTTTGTTTCACCGGTGGTAGCAGAAGGTTGATTTCTATCTGACGTTGTCTTTCAGCTTCTAAATCTTTATAAACTCCATCATTACTGGACAAAACAGCAGGATTGAATTCTTTCGAATGTAAGGTCTCGTTACCGATCGGTGATTGAGAAGTTTCATCTCCTAGAAATGATGGTGAGGTCTCGTTATGAAGCGATACCTTCACCTTAGTTTGAGTATGGTTATCAGTGCTTTCTTCTGCGGAAGTAGCACGCATTTTGGTATAACCCTTGGTTGTAGATATCACAATTATTCAATGGGTCGATAATTTAGCGGAGTTGAATAAAACGAGAAAGTCACTTTCAAACCCCGTACTTTAAAAGAAACGAACAAAAAAAAAAAAAAAAGAGCAGAGGCAGGCTCTAAAAAAGACGAAGTACATACGAATATCCCTTTGAAATGAATGACTGTTCAATAAGATTCAATAAGGGAACGGTTCGATAAGGGTACGGATGCCTATGGAGAAGAAGAAAGGAGAAGAAATAGACGAATATTAATATATTAGGATGAAATCTATAAATACTATATAAATTGAATATGTAGACTTAATTCAAATAACCTTTACAACCAGGAGCACCACAAAGACATCTGATACGTTCTTCATCATTGGTTTCTCTCTCAAACTTGTAATCATAAGTGAGCTCTTCATTAGCTTCAATGTCACGTAATGCGTAAATAACGATTCTTTTCTTACCTTCGACCTTGATAATTTTGGCAGTGCAACTTGGGTTACAACAATGATTGATGAATCTAGCGATACCACCCTTTTTAGTTGCATCAATAACGGTATTTTCATCGATTCTGAATAAGTATGAAGAACCAATACCGGTCTTTAAGTAACTTTTTTCTCGGTGTTCGGCAACTTGTTGCCTTATGCTTTCACCAACGTATTCAATAATCATTTCTTTAGCTGCAATTGGTTCCAAAGCATAGAGACCCCAATTATGGATGGCCGATCTTGCAAATGAAACAGGCTTTTTACGTTTAGTCAATGCATTAAGATTTAAAATATCAGTTTCACTTCCAATCATTTGTTTCTGTGCACTAATATCAGCTGCAAATCTTCTATTATTAGCTCTATTAACACGAGAACTTTGGATATTATTATTGTTTTGATTGGAACTATAGTTCCCAGCTCCACTCTCTTCATCATCATGTTGAACCGTTTTAAGTGGTTTATGTATTTTACGGCGATGAGGTAAATACTCAATTTTATCAGCATCCAAAATTTTCCGGTATCCTTCACTTTTGAAAGAACCAGTTTTACATTCCAATCTAGAGCTTAGAGGACCGGTGACTTCTAATCCATCTTCGGCAGCTTCCTCTGTAACTGAAGAATCCTTAAGATCTTTTTGTTTCCATGCCCAATATTCAATATTTTTGATATGGGAGGCAGGCTTAAAATCAGTGAACAATTTCTCGGCCAATTGAACATCTTCTTCATCTCTAATAATCGAACGAAGTCTATCCAAATCAAAGGGATCAGAGTATCCAACGGGTATTTCGTCATAAACCGGTTGTGGAGTCTCAAATGTTGGTTGGTATTTTTCTTCAATTTTCGAATAGTCAATATCCTCAAACGGTTTCTCATCTTCAACTTCAGATATGACTTCGTCCTTCTTATCAACATCCATATCATTGAAACTTTTCTCCTTAGTTTGATCACTAATTACTTGCTCATTATCTTCTTCTTCAGAGGAAGAATCATACAAGAATGATCTAGTTAGCTTCTTACGCTTGTTTCCCTTGTCCTTCGGAGCTTCAACCTCATGTTCTCTCTTCAAATTAGATGGTTGAGGGGTGGCCGATTCACTCATTTCGTCTTCAATGTCAGAAACATCACTATCGTCATCATAGTTAAGTGCATGTTGCATTGGTATCAAATTCTTCCTCTTGTTACTTGAAGGTAAACGATTTGCTTCAGACTTTTTATTAAAACTAGGTAAATTTGCCTTTGCTTGCTGATATTCTTTAAGTCTTCGTTGTTGTTCTTCTCTTTTGGCAGCAAGAACAGAAAGAGCATTTTGTCTGACTTGAACGGACTTGTCTATGATATTTGCAGATTTTTTAACCTGTTCAGCTGCTTCTTTCTCTTTAAGTTCTCGAACGAGATCGGGATAATGGTCATGACTCAATAAATCAAGAACCACCGGTGCGATAATTCTTTCTCTAATATCTTTGGCAAGGAATGTTTGAAATTCTTTAATTAACATATTTGCAGCCTCATCAACAACGTCATGTTGTACATTACGAGAATTATTATTTTCCTTACTTTCGAATTCTTCTATATGCTTAGTGACATCGAAGTTCTCTGGAATTGCTAATTCCATAAACATTTTGAATTCAAAAAATTTTCTACCATCTTCATTATGGAAACAACGATCACATTCTTTGAGCGAATTGAAAACAACATAAAAACCAGTTTTATCCGACAAAACTCTTGTCCAATCGTATTTATTAAGAAATCTTTTAACATCCTGTGTTGAGATTTTCATAGTAGATATATATCTGTCCTGTATCAAGATGTAAGGACGGTCCTTAATGTATTTATTCAAATCCTTAGGTAGCATGATACCAGATACCACTTTATTTCGATGTCTTATAGAAAGAATAGTTGTATTTGATTTGTATCTGGCAAGTGATGAAGATGAAGAGCTTGATTCTGAAGCATTCACGCTAGAGATAGACGACTTGGAGGTAGTAACAGAAGAAGCCGATTTGGAAACTTCTCTTCTTTTCTGCTCTTCAATTTCTAACTTTCTCTTGATTTGACGTTTTTCTTCTTCATCTCTTTTGATTTTTTCTGCATGGAGCCTATCTCTTGCAACGGAAATTTTAGAATTCATCAATTTATTTTCATGATCATTTAGTCCGATTTTCAATTCAACTCCATCCACTTTAGGTTGGTCCGTTTTCAAAACTTTTAATAATTTCAAAGCAGATCTCATTGCTTTATCAGGAGATCCCGGGAATGTGAAAGTGGCAATACCAAGAGGGACTCCATTTTCCGGATCGTTGATAAATCTCATATTTTTGATTGACTCACCGAAACTGTCAAAAAAATTGACTAGGTATACTTCACTAGTGGTTGTTGGAAGATCCCATACAACCAAATCAGTTTTGGGAGGACTACCTAAAGAATCTTTATCATAAGTGAACTTAGGTTGGGGTAATTGTTTGAAAGGAAATTTCTTTGATTTTTTATTGGGTTTTAAGAAATAATGAGATGCACTGGAACCATTTTTTCTAGGATCTGTTAACGAAGATGAGAGTCCTTCACCATTAAAACGAATTTTCTTTGATTTTGCTTTTCTTTCTGGTTTTGAAAGTGACTTATCTAACTCAGGATCGTATAAGACTTTATAATTTTTCTTTGGATCAGGAGTAGTATTATAAGGAATTTTTTGTTGAAGATTAATATTATGCGTCAATTGAGTGAAATTTTCATCAATTGGATTAATTCCAGTCAACGGATTGGAACCGCTTAACTCCTTTGCAGGCTTAGGGGCCGAAGGCAGTAAAGTCGACGATGCAGAAGCCGAAGGAGAATCTTTGAAATATTTAGGATGCAGTGCGGTTGAGTTAGCAGTCGAGCTGGATTTATAATTTGAAGATAGAACCGAATCAGTAGGTGAGGGCTGGGACGAGGAATTATTAGACGAGTAACGATTATCGTATGAGTGATAGTGATGACCTTTATTCAAGTTAACATTATTATTGAATGAATTCCGGGAGTTAGTATTGCGTCGACTCAGATCATCGAATGAATTATGCTTATTTCGATGATCAAATGATGCTGCTGGTCCTGAAGGTCTTCCAAAGGGCCTTTGTCTCCAGTTATTCTTATGATTGAATGACATTATGTATATATATTATACTTATTTCCGAAATCGAAAAATTTTCCAATTTTGAAATGTTCAAGCTAAACCTGGGAAAAAACACCCCTTCACTCCTTCAAAGCTGCCTAGCAAGTAAGCCTGGGTTTTATCTTCCAACAGAGTTGATCCAAGCACTAGAAGTGGTTGATCAAGCGTGTTTGCTGATTCAGCGAAGACCCAAAATAGACCTGAAAAATTAGCAATGGAACCAGATCAACAGAGACAACCAGTCAGAAACTAAATGAACAAACTATAAGGTGTCTGCGGGTACGACTCTTGACAAACAAAAGCTTATAAAGTCGGCTTGTAGACAAGGATAAGAAACTGAAAGGGAACAAGTCTTGCGTCTTTGATAGACCTCCATATTATGTTTTCTATTTTTTTTTTTTTTTTTTTTTTTTGTTTAAGCTCGCACCTTACTAAATAAGGCATATTGGCATACTAGAAAGACCAGTACTAGTACACTAGAAAGACCAGGACTAGTACACTAGAAAGACCAGGACTAATACTACAATACTATCAGTGCAACTACACCCACGAGTCTGTAAGGAATATATTAATGAAATAAATAATGTTTTTGTTTTATAATGAAACTAAAAAAAGAAGAAATACTTCAGGTACTGGCGAAAAATGAAGAATTCAGAAAAATGTGAATGAATGCGTAGTCAACTTTCATGAATGAGTAATATACAAGATAAATGAGTATGTAGGATGGAGAAACAGTCCTTACTTGGTTCTGATATGTTTTAATGGTCCGGCAGAGTGATAAAAGTTAGCTGCGTACTCCTTCTTTCTGAAATGTCTCTTTTTAGGTTCTTGAACGTAATGATCCCAACCTTGGCCCTGGGCAAATCTGATGGCTGCTTCTTTAGTATCAAACTTCATGATAGTACCTTGCATATAATCAGCAGAAGATTGGTAACCAATCAAGTCATTTTCCCATCTATTACCTTTACCTAAAACGTCCCAGTCCAATTTCCAGGATTTGGCATTATGATGACCGGATTGAGTAGCTGGCTTGGACTCCAAATAGATTCTGACTACTCTGTTAGTACTCAAGTCTTGCGGAGCACCAGAAACAACTTCGTTTGATCTTATTTTGGTTTCGTCGTAAGGAACTGGTTTTTGCTGAAGAACCGAGCCGGTGGCAAACGCACGAGCGCCGGCTGGCGCTCTGACAGAACTCAACGATCTTAATGTGGATCTGGCAATCATCTTATGTATATCTATACTGTCGATACGGGGTATTCAAAGAGTAGCTTCAACAAATTTCTAATTAGCTTTCGCAGAGTTCTGGTTGGCTCGTTTTCCACATCGGTATCAAAATTACCCGCACCCCAGCACACAGACCGGTACACCACCAGCATATATACACAAACACCCGTGCACCAGAAGAAGTACATTTTTCAGACACTGCAGACGTAATTCCAACTCTCTGGTTGTAGTACCTTGCCATGAGTAATCCACAGTCCAAACAGTCATTGAAGGACGTGCTACCGACACTTGCCGAGCCGTATCCGGCACAGCTAGTGCTGACGTTGGAGTCACTTCATCTGATGAGCCTACAAAAAAATCCAGTCTTGCCTAATAAATCAGAAATAGCCAGATACCATATTTGTGCATACTTGACGGCAGAACGATACCAACAGCAGTTGAAGCTACCGCTGCCATCTTTGAACAAGATTCCTGCGCAGCCCAAGGTTGTTAATAAGATCCTCGATGATTTCAGAGCAAATGTATTGAATGGGTTCAAATCACCAACCAATTCCCCCCGAAAGAGTATGGCAAGTCCATCGCCTTTCAATACGCCAACGAAAGGATCAAACAACAAACTCAACTTGTCGCCCAGCAAGAACGGACCGTCGACTCCAAGGGTGAGCTCCCCCTTGAAGAGACTACAGGCATTGAGAGATGAAGATGGTGCTATTGGCAAAAAATCAAAATCAAATAATGCATTATCGGATGCTGCATCTCCTTTCAACCCTAAGAATAATCCAAAAACTCCAACAAAACAGTCTGCTCCAGGAACCCCGGGGACCCCTTCCACCCCAAGATACCAAAGACACATCACCATCTCGGACTTTATTTCTTTTGCCAATAATTTTTACATTCCATCCAATGTCACTCCGCAAATGGTGGAGTGTTTTCTAGACCAGAAACATAAATTCACCAAGAAAAACGAATGGCTTCTTGCATGCGGAATGATCCACGCTGCCTACGTGAGAATCAACCATAAGCTCATCAACTACACCATGGGTGCTAAAAAAAAATTGGAAGACCAATTGTTCCAGTACCAAAAGGGAGGCTTAATGAAAGATAATATGAAAACCTGGATCAATATCATTGAAGAAGCAGTCAAAGTGGAACCCTGGGTCATAGACCTAGATAAAAAATTCATCGATGGCACTTGGTCTTCTCTGACCCAAGACAACATTCAAACGTTAGAAATTACTGCAAAACTTGGGAAAGGCTGGGAAATCGTTGAAAAATTCGGAAGTATGGTCACCCCCGATACCATGTTTGATTCCAACACCCAAAACACTTACTACTCTACCTGGACCTCCAAGGTCTTATCCGAACTAGACTCCTAACACGATACATAATGAACTTATATAAATGATCTTATATGTCCCTGTATTATGTGTAAATACCGTAAAATCTTTCAGTCGCGGGATGCTTCAGGAAGTTTTTTTTTTTTTTTTATTAGGCAAAAGCATCTCGACTTGATGCTTTAGTAGTTATTCCTTTTTCTATATAACACAGTAAATATACTCGAAGTATACACCTAGGCCTTGGTTTAGATACCCCCAGAGTCACAGCATAAGTAGATACCGTTCGACGTATCACCCGACTAAACGAGAAAAGAAAGAAAAACACCAAAGTAGGAAAATAGACCCAGTCAGTAATATTTCACACTGCCAGATCTACTAATATAACCTTGCTAGAAGAGATAGATCGATAAGTATCGAGCCATGAGTGCCATGAAAAGAAAAATCTCCAATGGGGTTGGTGTTGATTCACCTAACAAAAGAGTGGCCCCTGTTCAAATGTCACAAGACCAAGATGACGATGAATATATGTCTGGGGAATCAGAAGATGATCCACAACAAAGCTTCCCAATGGCCATTAGTAATAACAGTAATCAATGGCAGCAGACGATTACTTCTGTCATCAAATGTGTTGTTTCTATTCAATTTGCAAACATTACGAATTTTGATACAGAACTATGTCTTACTAGTGAAGCCACCGGATTCGTGGTTGATTCCAAGAGAGGTATAATATTAACCAATAGACACGTTGTTGGGCCAGGTCCATTCAGCGGATACGCAGTTTTTGATAACCATGAAGAAGCCGTCGTTAAACCAATTTATCGTGATCCAGTACATGATTTTGGTTTTTTACAATTTGATCCAAAAAATATAAAATATATGACTCTTTCTCAATTAGACTTAAAACCTGAATTGGCTCAGGTTGGTACAGAAATTAGAGTTGTTGGTAATGATGCTGGTGAAAAATTATCTATTTTGGCAGGTTTTATTTCCAGATTGGATAGAAACGCTCCTGATTATGGTGCTTTGACTTATAATGATTTCAATACTGAATATATACAAGCAGCAGCTAGTGCTTCTGGTGGTTCTTCAGGATCTCCAGTGGTAAATGAAGATGGATATGCCATTGCATTGCAAGCAGGTGGCTCAACTGAAGCATCCACCGATTTCTTCTTACCGGTGTATAGACCTTTGAGAGCCTTACGTTGCATTCAAAATGATGAACCAATAACCCGTGGTGATATTCAAGTTGAATGGGCTTTGAGACCTTTTGATGAATGTAGAAGATTAGGTCTCACTCCAGAAGCTGAAGCAAGAGCTAGAAGTTTATTCCCAGATAAAATTGGTTTATTAGTGGCTGAACTTATCTTACCTGAAGGCCCAGCCGATGGTTTAATCAAAGAAGGGGATACTTTGATATCCATTAATGATACTCCAATTAGCACTTTTATCAAAGTCGATGAAATATTGGACTCGAACGTTGGTAAAACCCTTGAATTCGTCATTCAAAGAGGCGGTAAAGAATTAAAACAAAGTATAACAATTGGTAACTTACATGATATAACTCCAGACCAATATGTCGATGTTGCTGGTGCCTCTTTCAATAACTTATCTTATCAAGTTGCTAGATGTTACTGTATCCCCGTTAAAGGTGTCTTTATTAATGATGCCTCTGGGTCATTCGAATTTTCTACTTTTGATAAAAATGGTTGGCTCCTTCAATCTGTTGATGACCAACCTACTCCTGATTTGCATGCTTTCATTGAAGTCATGAAAAAGATCCCAGATAGACAAAAAGTTACCATCTCCTATAAACACGTTTCGGACTTACACCATGAAAATATTCATGTGGTTTATATCGAAAGACATTGGCAAAGCACTTTTAGATTAGCTACTAGAAATGATAAAACCGGTTTATGGGACTTTACTGACATTCAAGACAAACCTGTTGAACCTTCTAAAATTACTCCCAGAAATGCAAAATATATCGATATTCCATTTGAAGACGAAGAAAAAGCTGGATGCTCATCATTAGTAAGATCTTTTGTACAAATCCGTACTATTTCTCCAATTCCACTTGATTCATTCCCTCACCGTAACGAAATCGGCCATGGGGTTATTATTGATGCAGAAAATGGGTATGCCCTTGTTTCTAGAAGATTTGTTCCTCATGATATGTGTGATATATTTATCATTTTTGCGGAATCCGTGGATATACCAGCCAAAGTTGTATTTTTACATCCAAATCAAAATTATGCTATCATTAAATACGACCCAAGTCTAATTTTGGCTGATGTTCGTGCTCCTAAACTTAGTAGCACTCCTTTGAAAAGAGGTGAAAAATCATTTTTCGTTGGTTATAATTTCAATTTAAGATTAGTAACTGATGATGTCAAAGTAAGTGCAGTCTCTTCCATTAATGTTACTCCAAATGTATTATCACCACGTTATAGAGGTACCAATTTGGACTGTATTTTATTAGATAGCAAATTATGTCTCGAATGTGATACTGGTGTTTTAGCCGATTCAGATGGTACAGTTCGTGCATTCTGGTTATCATATCTAGGTGAAAGTAATTGTGATAACTCAGGAGATGTTTTATATAGAATGGGTTTAGATGTTACTGATGTTTTGGATATTGTTGATATATTGAAACAAAACAAGGTCCCAGGCTCTTTGAGAATCTTAGATGCTGAATTTGGTGCAATGACTGTTTTGCAAGGTAGAACTAGAGGTGTTCCTCAAGAATGGATTTCTAAATTTGAAGACGTTTCCCATGATGAAGTCAAGTTTTTATCAGTGCAAAGAGTTTCAGCACCAATCCTTAATCATCCGGTCAATCCATTGAAAACTGGTGATATTATTTTATCAGTCAATGGAAACATCATTAAGAGTATGAGGGATTTCAAAGTTATGTACCATAACGAAACCTTGAATTTCAAGGTGATAAGACAAAAGAAAGAATTGGATTTGATAGTTCCAACTATTGATACTAGTAGTATCAATACATCTCATGTTGCAACTTGGTGCGGTGCTCTTTTACAAGCTCCTCATCATGCTGTTCGCCAACTCATGGAGAAGATTCCATCTGAAATTTACGTTACTCGTAAGAATGCAGGTGGTCCAGCTCATCAATATGGTATTGTCACCAATAGTTTCATTACTCATGTGAATGATCAAGAAACTAAAGACCTTAAGTCATTTATGGAAATTGTTAAAAAAATCCCTGATAACACCTATGTTAAAATCAGATTAGTTTCTTTTGACCACATTCCAATTGCTATATCAGTTAAAACTAATTATCATTATTTCCCATCAGCTGAATTAAAGAAAGATGACAAAGGTGATTGGGTTGAATATGAATATAAAAATACATAGATTTTTATAGAGTTCCTTACGATTTTAAAAAAAAAAAAGAAACAAAATTCGTGAAAAGTATTTATTGGTATATATATACAAGATGAAATTAATGAATAGGCATTATGAAAACATGTAAACTTCGTAACTGAATACTGTCAAGATAATTTTTTATGGTAAAAATTTACTCAATTTTTTGACTTTTTGACCTTTATCTGAAATCAAATGAGTACCATCGAAATGATTCATGGAACGAGGAGTAAATTTACCATTACCATGATTTCTATGTCCCGATCTTGCCTTAAGACCAGTACTTGTTCTTATAAGTCTTTTAGCAGCAGACTTATTAGTTTTGATCTTAGTTCTTGTTTGAAGCAAGACGTTCATGGCCGGCTTTTTGGCAAATATTATTCTTGATGCCGATTCGAGAAGATTTCCAAACATATTGAGCTCCGTATCACTAGGCTTGTGCAGCTGACCTCTAAACCTTTTCAAACCTATTAGATCTTATTCCGAGTAAGTCAAATTTTTTTCTTTCAGAATTTTTCTCTTCATGATATATTAACACTCGCACGACCGCCGTATCAATATTTCATACCCCAGGTCCGGCCTTACTTCCATTAAGGCTAATCAGACTAACTGGACTCGTTTTCACTAGAGCTATATCCATTGAGAAGGTTGGATATTTGAATGGAGTCCTTGTTGTTATTGTTGGGTTCAGCGGACTCAATTGTAGGAGACTTTACCTTACGTTTCTTAAAAGATATTTTAGTGTTCTCTGGAGTCAGAATAGGCTTTGCCAATGGGGGTTGATGCTTTTGCTGGTCCTGATTTCTTTTCAAGGCCCTGTACCTCGACAACTGCTCTTTTTCCTCGTCTTTGGCCTTCATTTCATCTTCTTTTGCTTTAGTTTTCAATTGATCATAAAATCTTGCAGATTTTTCATCTAGCTTGTACGAAGAATTACGTGACTCTAGGTTTTCCTGATACTCTTTATATTTTTGTTCTTCGGTTGTTAGTATGTCCCAATGACTATTACAAATTCAACATACCTCTTGACTCTTTCAACTGATCTCTCAAAGTCTTCCTTTCCTCGTTTTCCCCAGCAAGACCCTCTTCTGGATCTGCTTTTCCTTGTCTTGGTTGCTCGCCAACCTCCGACTTAACCAGTTCATTTTCCTTCACGAAATCAGGCATTACTCAGGAGATTGGATGGATACTGTTTTGGGGTAATTTGACTGTGAACCTGTTCCCATCAACAAGCAAACAAAAAACAAAAAAACAAGAGCGCAGTCGAAATATTGCAAAAAAAAAACAAAAAAACTACAAAGTATGGTTTTCATTAAAACAAGCTTAACATTTCACACGGAAGAAAGTATTATAAACCAGAACAAAGTGATGTTCTATTAATTTTCTAAGGAAAAGAACTCAATCTAAAGAATTATCATTAATCGTCATTACGGACTTGCGAAGGTCTTTCAGCAAAATAACGAGGTTCATCGAAAACATGGTATCTATGGCCTCTTACACCGTCACCTCTAAACAATTGAGGCATTCTCAAGCTTTCATCAACCTCGTCTTCATCTATATAGTGATTACCATAGATGAAGTCATTACCCTCTTCAATTTGGTATTCTTCTAAGAGTTTAAATTTAGCAATTTGTAATTCGGTATCAGTAATTGTAGATCTTGAAATTCTGGCATAAGCAACTTTTTTCAAGTCTCTGAAGAGGATATATTCACACCATCTATCCCAATCATTGCTATCGATATCACGCATTCTTGATTTATCACTTACATAGGTGTTATAATTACCTTCATAAGGATTTGTCACCAAGTAACTTAAAAGAACTAAAGGTCTTTCTGATTCACCCATGATTCTTTGAAGTTCTAAACTTTGTAATCTACGATCTTCTTCGTCTTCTTCTTGACCAGAATGGAAAACAACAACATCAACCAATTCACCATAGATATCCAAAGTAGCATGGATAGCGGGTGCCAATTCACCAACTGGAGAAGGTAACAAATGATGACTTGAGCTAACAATTGGGAACTTAGAAAGTAATGCTGCACCCCAAGTATGTTGATTTGGGCCTGGACCATAATCTGCATACATACCTAATTCTTCGGCAATAGTTTGAGTAAAATCACGATTACCCCCAATTAATCTTTGAGTATCACTTTCGAGTAAACCAATAATATCGACTTCAGCTTCTTTGATCAAATCTTTCATTCTATGTTCACTTGACCACATATCATTATCCAAGCCAAAATGAACACACCAAATACCAGCAGTGAATGATTGAGATGATGAATTGTATGGTTGATATGGTTTAGTAGGATATCTTTTGAAAAAAACAGCGATAGAGAAGGCAAGGAAAACGGTAAGAATTGCAAAAGTTTGTTTAAACAATTTTTTACCAATGGTATTGATACGTGTGATATGAGAACTGCGGTTTCTTAAATTATAATTTAAGATACCCGCTAAAATACCAACAAAGGAACTACCCAAAACAAGGTCAGTTCTTTCTCTTAATAATGGGCCACCAGGAACGAAAGCATAAGCTACGATCCAAACACTAGCTAGAGAAAAAACAATTGAATAAAAGAAGGCTAAGGTGAAGAGGAGGGAGGGATTATAACCAACAGTTGATTGCCAAATTAAAGGAGCCAAAGTGGATAAGTAAAAACTGTAAACAGTAGAGCCAGCATAACCTAACCAACCTTTATAAGAGTAAAGAATGTAGGCACTTGCTGCACCAGCAAGTAAGTTATAGGTTGGACCCAGGAAAGCATTAGAATGAACCTTTACTGAAAGAGTAATACCTAAACCTATAGCGAAGAAATTGATAAGAGCTCCAGTGATTGGGGTTGGACCAGTAACTGGATAACCATCCCAAGCCCAAAATATCAAGGTTGAAGAGTCACTTATAAGGAATTGGATTGAGAAAAGATAAGCACCAAAGCCCAAGGCGGATAAAAAGATGGAACCACCCGATCTTTCAGTTGAAAGCTTAAAAGTCGTTGAATTTAAAGAAGGAGTGAAAAAAGCAGCGAACAAACCCAAGAAGATTCCGATTTCGTTCAACCCACCATTTTCTTTATGCATGACTGGCCAAAAAGGATTATTTGAATAACTTGAATACTTGATGATTGAGGAAGCCAATAAACCCAAGAGAAAAGAAACTGCAAAAGCGTTCAACTTCTTTGGTTGATTGGACAAGGTCCAGATTTCAGTAATTAAAGCAATAATTCCAAAACCAGTACCGGCGGTAATAATTAATAATCTTGATTCTGGATCTTCAACTTTATATGAACCAAGACCCAATAAAATGGTCAAAGATCTAGCTAAGAATTGAAATCTTGAAAAAAAATTTCTAATAAAGGGAATAATTAAAATAAAAGGAGCAATAACGAAAATCAGAATCGTTGCTTCATAACCTGAAAGCCCCATATGCCATAATGGGAAATACCACACACATAATAAAAGAGAGGTGATAACAGTCCAGAGAAAGAAAGAATTGATGGTATTGACGATGAATTCAAAAGTAGAATATTCATCCAAGTCATTAGTTTTTTCAGTGGGGGGTTTTGCTTTATTTGCTAAAGTGAACCCATCACCAAAGATTTGAATTTCCAAGTCTTTGAAATCCACAATTGACCAAGTATCAAAGGCAACATCTAGAATGATCAAAGACCATTCAAAATAAGCATAAACAGAATAAGCTCCGGCACGATCATGAACTTTATGTTGAATAAACCAATAAATCAATGGAATTAAAGTAAGGAAAAACGTTGAAGCAGTTAAATACCTACCTCTTCTAACCAAAGACCCTGGAGGAGACAACTTACTTATAATAATCGTCCACGGAATGGTTAATACAATATAACTAATCATGAAAATATCATGCCAATCATGATCATCGGTGGAGGTGATATAAACCCACCCCCCGCAAGTAATAGTTCTTATGAAACCGGAGAAAATCCCGATATAAGGTAACGAAGAATTCGACTTATACAACTTAATAAAATTAAAAGCTAATAGCAAGAATCTTGGACCTGCCGTTAACGCAATTAAAATTTGGAAAACTGATCTTTCAGGATACCTGTCCCCAATAGTGGCAGAAACACTAGGAAACCATTCATCAGGATAACCCCAGCTAGCATTTTCCACAATCTTTTCATAATGTAAGTAACAACCAACAATTAAAGCTGCAAAAAATGCACTATAAGCAAAGATAGTATGGGCATAAGCGATATAACTTGCATTGAACGAAAGAATTGGGGTCTTCAAACCGGCCTTTCCCGGCTGCAATTCTTTTTTCTCCTTAGTCATGCCTTCCACTAGCGATCGATTATCAATTCGGCCCAGTACAACTTTAGCTTACTCAGGTAAAGTTGGCCTTTCGTTGAATTTTTCATTTGACTTGGGGTTTTTTACACGAAGTTAGAAAAAAAAAGAAACTCCGAGGGTGGACCGGTCACATGACAACAACCGGATATTGCCCGGGCACCCGGTCGTGCGCGTTTCCCAGGAAAAAAAGCCATATTCTCAACGAAGAGCCAGTTAAAATTGATCAAATTATAATGAAAAACAAGTGAAGGATAACTAAGAAGTAGAGGGAACAAGATGGGTATGTACCTTGGGGAGAAGCCAAGACAGGAGAATACTAACCAGCCGCAGCATTAACCAGTTTAGCATTAAGCGAGTACCAAAACCACAAGAGACCGGAATTGACATCATTCGATGATATCGACTACGAAAACTATGCTGAAGTTAGTTCAGCCAGAAAGTCGATGTTGAGAGAACAATGGATTAGAAACCAATCGTTGAAGGTGACCCACGAAGCATTAAGAAAATGTAAGCAGTACCACGAACAAGATGCCCAAAAGAACTGCAGACCGTTAGTGTTGAAATACATGAAGATGCTTGAAAGTTATCCATTAGAAGGGTACTTGGGCTACCAAAAGAACGATCCTTCCAAGTAATCCATTGATACATACAGCCATCAATCATATCAATCATATCATAACCAATTATAACCAATCATAATCATAACCAATCATAATCATAATCAATCATTATCAATCATAATCAATCATTATCAATCATAATCAATCATTATCAATCATAATCAATCATTATCAATCATTATCAATCATAAGCAAAATCAATCACAACCATAATCAACCATACACATTGCCACTACGTCCATTATGTCCATACAACATCTATATTTATCTATTAATCTATTTATTCGTTAGCTTGCCTCTGTAGTTAGTGTTCTAGTAAGCCGGAAAGTAGTGCCAGCACCCAAAAGCCAAAGAACCAATGAAAAGTTGCCAACTTTTAGTGCGCTTCCATTTTTTTTGTTAGCAAAATCGGAATCCGAGAGGATTTCGATTTTTTGTTAGGAAAAAAAAGTTAGAAAAAAATTGGTGTTGGAAGAAGAAGATACTTTTCATCTTTGATCAAACAGATTATTAAGTAAGATGTTTCGTTTAGGTGCCACCCAAGTTGCCCGTACTGCCGGTGCAAGGTATGTAATTGAGTGAACGGTGAATGGCGAATGGTGAATGGAGAATTGTGGAAGGAGCAGTGAAAAATTTATCATTCAAAATATCAATTGAATTGAATACTAACAGATATAGAAATTATGCTACTTTACGTGAAATTGAAATGCGTCTTAAGTCAATTAAGAACATTGAAAAAATCACCAACACCATGAAGATTGTTGCTTCGACCAGATTGAACAAAGCTCAAAGAGCCATGACTGCTTCAAGAGTTTTCAATAAAACTGATGCTGAATTTATGGAAAATGCTCAACCAGAGAAAGCCGAAGATGAAAAAACTTTATTAGTTGTTGTTTCTTCTGATAAAGGTTTATGTGGTTCCATTCATACTCAAATTTCCAAAGCTGCTAGAAAAAGATTTGAAGAATTAAACGGTTCTGCTGATATTGTTACCATTGGTGATAAAGTCAGAACCCAATTACAAAGAACTCACGCCGATTCCATGAAATTGGCTTTCAACGGGGTTGGTAAAGAAGCTCCAACTTTCCATGAAGTTGCTTTAATTGCTGATGAAATTAAAAAATTGGGCCAATACGAAAATATCGAAATTTTATACAATAAATTCGTTTCTGGTGTTTCTTTTGAACCTTCCAAATTTGCCGTTTTCGCTAATGATGCCATTGAAAAAGCTCCTGGTTTATCTAAATACGAATTAGAAGGTGAAGATATCGGTGAAACCTTGAGTGATTTATCCTTAGCTAACTCTTTATTAACCGCTCAAGCTGAAGCTTATGCTTCTGAAATCTCTGCCAGAAGAAATGCTATGGATAACGCTTCTAAGAATGCTGGTGATATGATTAACTCTTACTCTATCTTGTATAACAGAACTAGACAAGCTGTTATTACCAATGAATTGGTTGATATCATTACCGGTGCTTCCTCTTTAGGTTAGAGCCCTTTAACGTTATAAATAAAAATCTTTCCATTCTTCAATTACATGTTTCATGATATATTCTGTCTACAATAAATAAAAATTCATCTTTAATGTTGTAAACTGTAAAATTAATCTAATTTGATGGCGCTATAAATTTTTTTAATAAATAATAACCCAGTTAATACTCCAACTGATCCACATCCAATTCCAATAACAACACAAACTAATGCCATGTAAGCAAAATAAAATAATACACTAACAAAATCATGGATATGTAAATATAATGTAAAATAATAAACTGAATATCCATAAATAAACCACCCGATACTAGATCCAACTCTAAAACATAACCATTGCCAATTTGGATTATTATAAACTGCTAATGAAATATAAGTTGCAATAATTGATGATTCGGCAATTATGATTATAAGTATTAAACTGGTTATCAATAAAAATCCATACATATAGTAAAAAGTAGTCTTTTCTAACCAAACCGAATTGAATATAAATAATAATTCAACATAAACAATACCAAACGGTACAGTTCCAAAAATTAATATACTGGTCACGGGATTTAATAACCAGGATACCTTCTTTTTCGATGATGTTGGAGTAAAATTCTTATTCTTATCCTTGGTTTCATTTTTAGAATATCCAGTATAACTTCCGATTAATGAACGGTTATCAAATTTCTTTAAATTCCCATAATAACCCCCAATTATCCCCAATGGTATTTCCACAACTAATACTAATAGAATTAAAACCAATATGGTACCAAATGGTAGAGCATAAGATGATGCTTCTGCCCATACAAAGAAATTTAGTATCAAAACAACTGTAAGTATTAAGGTTGGTAAAAATCCACTGAAAAAAATTGAATAAATTAAACATGTCTTTTGCGTATAGGAAACGTTAATATGGTTGTTATTAAAAATTTTGTGAAGTATAATACCAGTATAAGAAGAAACAAATCCCAGGGTTATAAAGAAAAATAATGAAATTGAAAAAAAGGCCCCTTGATGATTATTGAAAAATGCTGTTGATGATGTTGATTTACCAATTATTAAATTAGAATTGAGTACTAAAATAACGATAACTCCAAGCGTAGCCACAATAATTTGAACACCGCTTGACACTAAAATAGTAAGCGGTAAAGCGAAGACTGGTTTTTGAAATACTTCGTCAATTAAATTCTTCCAAGAGTTTGATAATTTTTCATTTTCATTATTTGTAGTTGGTAAAGGAGAGGAAACTGAGTTTACTTCAATATCTGATTTTAAAACTCTTAATAATACAATACCAGCAATTAATGATCCAAGTGAAAGTAAGATAATTGAGTTAATAAATGAAATCCAGTGGATTTTATGATTTGTAGTTGTTTCATTTTCATAATATAAATCCCATCTAGAATCATAATCAATTGAATTATCTTCACGCCAATAGACTGAATAAGTATATGGAATAATAGTACTTTGAGAGAAAACTTCCCCCTTTTCATTCTTCTTCAAATTCAAAGCAAAGTTTTTATAATCTTTAGATGATCCAGGACATTGTTCATTACTAACACTTTTAGGATAAACTTCAAATCCGACTATAGTATTTTTGTTCTTATTTTTACGATCTGAATGATATCTAATAACCAACATAACATGATTATAAATGTAACTCACTCCATCTTCAACAAAACCTAATGGGAATCCAGCAGCGTAGTACTTGTTATTCTTATTACTACTCACAAATGTGGTGGCCCCTGGCAATCCATCCAATAACCAGTGAACAACATAACCATCTTTTATCAATGATTCAGCCTTTCCTATACCGGTCTCTTTCGCAACTAAGTTACATAACCTCAAGCATGGTTGATCAATACCAAATTCCAACTTATAGTCACTTTCCCAGATTCTGTCCCCACTCAAAATCTGTCCTAATGAAAGTGACTTTGCTTTAGCACTACTTCCACGGCCCTTTGGACAAACAAATGGTAAATTATAATATGGATAAGGTAATTGCGTATGATCCGATTCAACCTTATTAACTAGTAAGTCGACTTTATCCCCCTTCTTATAATAATTCGGAGATCGTTGAAAATCAAACGCTATTATCACTTGTAGCTGGACAAGTATTAGCATCCATATTTGCAATATAGACCTAGTCTTCATCTTATTTCTGGTTTATTCTGGTGCCAATTGTTTAAGCAATACCCTGGTTCACGAAACCTAATCAAAATCTCTCCCTAGCTATGAATCTATAGTCTTTAACTCAAGATATTTATAATTTTAATGCTAAGTTGTCAATTTTCCTCAGAACAGACTTTAGGTTTGGTTATTTTTCACCTTTAGCTGTTTTTGATTTTTTTTTTTTTTCTCATTGCGATCGTTGTTGTTTTTTTTTTATATAAATTCATGTTGGTTTTGTTAACAGTTTGATCGATAGTTGGTGAACTTGTTTTTCGCTACATCAACAAAGACTTCAATTGTCCTAAATATAGGTCAGTGGCTTTCCTAGAACCAAGGGCTTTGGGTTGAACTACAGAGTTACCGGGAATTTCTGCCCAAAACACGATGTCTATCACAATTCCATTGGCTTGTGATTGGCTTAGGTGGCAGCTAGGATGAGCATTAAGGTTATCTTTAGAACACTTCATCGACTATGCAGGGCTAGTTGATGTTATTGTAGAGTCAGAATCCACATCTACAAAAGCAGGAAGTTGATATATGATCGTATATTGGACTCAGTTATTCTTTATTTTTCGTTTTCAACTACAACAATATTCATCTTTCATTTTTATCCACTTGCTAGATCATAACCAGGATCAATCGGGCAAGTGTAGAAAAGGGAAAAAGATCTGACTGTAGTTCACGATTTTTGGAGTGTTTTGACACTAATGCAGGTAGGGAAAAACGACGTTAATAGTACACAATAATCCAAATCAAAATATAAACAAACGTCAAATCCAGTAATCAGCCTCCCTAAAATCATCATTAGGATCTTTGCTTCAACGACTCCATGGCTTCTCTAATTAAATAGTTACCCTTTGGGTCTAAATTCAAGGCGATGGTAAACTCTCTTATAGCTTGGAATTTATCATCTTGGATATTGTAAAGTTGACCTAAAAGGAAATGAACTGATGCTTCATTTGGAGCCAATTCCTTAACTTGTTCGAAATATTTTAAAGCTTGTGAAAATTGTTGCATCGAAAAAAGTAATTGGGCTTTTTTGAAGATCGGTAATGCGTTTAATGGTTGCAATTTATTAGCTAATTCATATTGTCTTAAAGCTAAGGATTTTTTACCTAATTTTTCTAATACCATACCAACGCAACATATCAATGTAATGTTGACTGGATTTATTGAAACAGCTTTACGGAAATGATAATCTGCCTTCTGGTAGTCCCCTAAATTAATATAAACCATCCCAATACCATACAAGGCATTATAATGGCGGGGGTCAATTAGTAATCCAATACGGAAATTTTCTAATGCCATCTCATAATTATCATTACCAAGATATTCATGTCCCTTTAAAGTGTAAGCATAGGTGAAATTTTCGTTTAATTTAATTGATTTACTGAAACATTTAATTGCTTCGTGTGGTTCTCTTGTTAATGAAAATAAATTACCGATAACACACCAAGTAACTGCCAGATCTTTATCCAAATCATGTAACTCATTGGCTAAATACGTAAGTTCAACTTTTTTATGTAGATGCCATAATAATGTAGAATAATACTCCATATCTTCCAATCTTGTTCTATCAAGTGTTCTCAATTTAACAAACAAATGTTCTGATTGCTTATAGTTAACAATCTCATAATGTAATCGACCCAATTTACTTAATACCCATGGTGTTTCCTTTTCGTTATCTGGCAAGGATTCTAAGATACGAATTGCTTTATAACAATCGTATTTACACATACTTTTAATCCCTTTAGCAAAAATACTATAAAGCTTCAATAAATAGGCATCACTATTAATGATTTCTTTATTTGTCATTATGCTGAGCTGATTATGATGATTATGGTGTGCTTCATTGAGGTTAGATGATGTAGGTATAAGACCACT
Source organism: Hyphopichia burtonii NRRL Y-1933 (assembly GCF_001661395.1). Lineage (NCBI taxonomy): Eukaryota > Fungi > Ascomycota > Pichiomycetes > Serinales > Debaryomycetaceae > Hyphopichia > Hyphopichia burtonii. The sequence continues at coordinate 466,647 of NW_017963730.1, forward strand.
CGAGCTATTCCTTTTCAATCCATTTCGTATACCTGCGGGTCTTTTATTTAAATTATTCGGATTTGTTACCGCTCCAACGCCTCCATTATTGTTAGAATTATTATGAGCATTAACATTTGCATTATTATCATTGGATTTATTAGGTTGGGAAATTAATCTAGAAGTAATTTTGGAATAAGTACTTTCTCGTTTGCTTTTCCTTGAATTATCATTACCAGTTGGAGTTATGATAGGATTTGAATGCATTGGGAAACTTGGTTTGGGAAAATCAAATCGATTATTTGAACCACCATTATCCGTTGTTGGTTTCCTTATTGGTGCATCAGGGACCAGGGTTACTTTAACTCGAGGAGTCGAAACAAATTCAAGTTCATCAACAGCCATGGGTTTATTGCCATTATTAACCGGTGTAGTTGAAAATGGATTACTGATGTTATTAGGATTTGTATTAGAATAATCAATCGATTTATCGGTTGTATTAGGATCCAAAAATGAAGGCCGACTTTTATTGGGTAGATTAGTCACAGTAGATAAAGGAGCATCTTTGAACATCGAATTGGGCTTGAAAATTGATTTAACTTTAACATAAACACCCATTTTACATATTTCTTGTAATGCTTCGAAATCAAATTGATTGTAGGTTAAGCAGTACGAATAGTTTAAAGCACTGCTTTTTATATCGCCAGTAGCCTTATATAAATCCCCCAATAAGTGGTAAATCGAGGACAGATCTGGATAAATAGAACGCTGAGAAAGATAAGTATATCTCGCTTGAGCCGTGGTGAAAAAGGCTGGATTGCCATTTTTCAAGTTATTATTAACATTTGTATCATTTGAATTGAAGAACTTGTCATTGTTTTCATTCATAAATGGGATTATAGCAGATTCATTATACAAGTGACTTATTTTTAATAATTGATAAATTCCTTCCTTATATTTTTTCAATTGGAAACACAGTTTGGCAAATATGTACCCACACCCTAAATTGTCATTGATTTCTATTATTTCTGCCAATTTGTTATACACCGACTTAAACCTTCCTTGTCTGAACAAAGTTAGAGTATATAGATAAATCGATTCAAGGTTGGATGGACCACTAGCTAATAACCTTTCACACGCAAATTCTGCATTTTTATAGTTGAGATTATCCAAGGAATGGATAATGATTGATTTCAAATGATGTTGAACATACTCCTGATCCGGATCAGACCTCATTATACGATGATTGTGACACTCTTATATTGATTATTCGGTTGGTTAAAACTGTCGGCTCACACACGATGATGTTATAATATGATCCAGGGTTTAGCTTAAGCTTTCAATCAAAAACAAACACCTAAAACTTGATTGCAAGGTCCAAACCAGTACTGTCACCCGCAAACACCTTTCTAGCAAACTCGTATCAAAATAGCTAGGCCTAAATTCAAGTATCCTTTGAATAGTTCATCAAGTTTTTCCATAGTTAGAAAATAACCACAAACGAACATAAGTAAACATCAATAGATACCGCCCGTACACCAGGGGGAAACCAACTCAATTAGTATAAGCTTTTGCAGTTATTTGATAAACTACATTGATAAGTACCTTGAACATTCATTTTAATATACAGAGATAAACATGAAGAGAATAAAAAAAGCATAATGTTACATAAAGAAAAGGGAAACAAGGTAAGGAGTAAGAAAAAAAAAGCAATTATTCAAGAGTTGATAAATACAGAAGAAAGAATTGAGTAAATAGAGAATAAAATAGTGTGATATCAAGAAGTGAAAGGTATAAAGAGGGATTCTCAAAGAAGATATCTATTTTTTAGATTTAATAACAAAAGTATGATTACCAGATCCATCACTGCTGTAAGCCAACATTTTATCCTTTTTTTTACTACCACTGACAACACGTCCGTTACTACTTGAAAAAATCAGCTTACTATCGGTTCCTGAAGAAGAGGGTCCATTTTGAGAATTGGCAGTATTTGAGTTACCACTGCTTATGGTTTGAGCAGTGGTACTGGCAGTTTCTGCTTGATTGAAATAATCGGGTTGTTTTCTTTCTCTTGAATTTGGAGTTCCAATTGGTGATGAAGGTGGAAAGCTATGTCCCAGTTTAGGAGACAACAATCCGGACGCTAAGAGATAAGGAGAGGCAAATCCCGAATGGCTAGCTCCATTATTATTGGAGTTATTTTGACCATTTGAAACTTGAGGAGTAGATGGACTTTTATAACCTTTAACACTAGTATCAATACTCAATTTAGGTTGTTTATCAGTACTTTGACGTTGAACCGATGACATGGTAGTTTCATCAAGAGAATCAACTATTGGAGAGTTTTCTTCAGAAGTAACGAGACTTTCGTTATTATTGTTAGTTGAGGTATTACCGTTAGATGTATTTTGATTATCAACGGTTGAATTACCGAAAAAATTATTATAATTACCACTGGAATCAATTACACCAGAATAATCATCATCAAACCCATCACGTATAAAACCTTTGGCTCTTAATTCTTCATCTTTTAATTTGGTTTCTTCCCTGGCTTTAGCTAATAATTCTTGAGCTTTCAGTAAACTAACAGTTGGGGTTGAACAACTTGAAACAACCGGAACCGAATCATCAATATCAATAGTAGCAGTCATCAAGGCTTTAATCCAACCTCTCATTTCTTCATAACTTTCAACTGCAAAAAAATGAGTTTTTGGTTGAGTAAAAGTCAAACCTTTTTTGAAACCAGGAGCTGGTGGTACTAATTTGAAACAGTAACGCCCAAATCCAGTTGATGCAGCATATAATGCAACATATTTATCGTTAGAACTTGTAATAGCTTCACTTTCAGTATTAACCGGTATAACTTTATGAGCCGTTATATCAATTAAACCTTTTTCCTTTTTATCTTTTAATGATGCAAAATATGATAATCTTGTACCATGCAAAGTAAAATAACGTGATCTCCAACCTAATGTGCTACCAGATTTCTTAGACATCCAACCGCTAAAATTAGCTGATTTAATTGCATCATCAGGAGAAACTTCTCTGATACCTTCTTGGAAAGCGGAAGTTTTCAGTTTTTTCAGACCAGTTAAATTACGGAAATTTTGAGTTGAAGCAGTTCTTAAATTTTTAAGACGAGTAGCCACTGGAGCATTTGAATTTGGAGCAGCCGTATTATTATTATTATTAGTTAAAGCAGTTGAATCTGAGGCAGATCTTTTTTCATCCTTTAAATTTTTAGAAGAATCCCGTTTATTATTTGAAATTTCTCCACGAACTGATTTAGATTTACGAGGAGAGAATTGAGTATTATCAATATCAACATATTCAGGTTCAGCATCTGAATCATCAGGATCACCAAATCCAGTTAAATCATTTGGTTGTTTTGGAATAAATTTGGATTGACGTTTAACTTTAGCTGGGGATTTTAAATCATCATCGTGATGAATATTTTGACTTTGATATTTACTTTGTTGAACTTCTTTATCTTTATCATCATTATTACCCGATAAAAAGGAAAATAAGGACGAATGACGCCTATGATTATTGGAAGAAATAACTGATGAATTTCTGCGATGAGAATCACGATTGATATTACGTGATTTATTTTGAGAAGTTGCATCACTTATAACTGAAGTTTCATAAACAGAAGAAGCCGGTCTACTTAATCCACCATTATTAACATTTGAAATACCTAAGCCAGCATTTGAAGCGTTAGTTCTTGTCATATATAAAGCATTAGAAGAACTTGAAGGACTATCATGACTATCTTTATTACCATCACCAAATTTAAAACTACGATTTAAAGGACTTTGAGCAGGAGGTTCAGGAGCTTTACGAGGAGACATAAAGGTTAATTCATTTGATTGTTTTGGAGTAGATAAACCAGAAGCCAAAGGAATATTTTCCATAGATTGAGATCTTTTACGTTGATGACGTCTTATAGAACTATTTGTTCTTAAAGGTTTTGGGGTAGCGGTATCAATTGAAACAGAAGGAAGTAATTGCAGTTGCAGTTGAGAACGCAGAGCCAGACGAGAAACTGATGATGAATTTATTGAAGAATTGAAACGGGAAAAAGAATTATTATTGGAAGAATTAAAACGTTGATCATCATCAGAATTATTATGGGGGAAGGAAACATTATTAAAAGTATTATTATAAGGAGAATTAGATGAATTATTAAAATTTTTAGAATCATTAACATTAGAAGGATCATCTTCTGAAATTTCTGACAGTTCATCAACTGGTTTATTAAATTTTTTCAGTCTTGAACTAATTTGTTTTAAATTTTCAATTTCTTTATAAACTTCAAACCTAGTACCAAAAGAATCAATATCCAACTCTTTTAAATGAGTTAAATCTAATTGAAATAAAATTTCACCAGTTATTTTATGACGAGAAAATTTACCAGCAACATCTAAATCAAAACCTAAAACAATAGCAAAATAGGAACTTACTTGTTGAGGTGTCCAATCATTAGCATGTAAAGGATTTAAATCTTCAGTTAAAGATTGAGCACTTGGATTACGTTGATGAGACAGATTAATTGGGGTTGATTTTGATTGATTTGGTGATAAAGAATCGGTTTGCATTTCTTCTAAAGCTTTATCAATATCATCCATTGTTTTATGAACTTGACCGGAAGAAGTTCTTTTATTAACACTTGAATTCGAAGTTGATAATTTCTCAAAATTTTCTGCTAATTGATTAATTTTAGGAGATAAAGGTGATTTATTTGATTCTTGTGGTTTTGATGTAGCTGTATTTAATTTTGAATTCAAATTTTTTTCTGAATTAACCCTTCTAGATCTAGATCTTAATAAACCAGTTGAAGGTTCTGAATTAGCTAATACTTGAGTGAAAGATTTTGGATATAGACCAACTTGTTCGGTAATCAAATTCTTACCCATATACCAACCATCGTTATATTCTGAATCATCAGCTAAAACTTCAACCTTATCACCAACTTTTAAATCCAATTCATCACCTAATCTGGCGTTAAATTGTTTTATACAGATGTATAAACTTGCACCATTCAAACCTTCCGTCATTGTAAAGTAGTCAATAGTTACTTTTTTAAGGAGGGGGGAAGTACTAGAATGTAACTAGCTCCTTCAGTTATAATACGATTCAAAGGGAATTAAATTAAGACAAAGAAAACAAATAAATATTAAAACAAAAAAAGCTAAAACCACCAAAACAGAACTAATAAATCAGCTGTTACAAGGTATAAGGAGTGACTAATGTATTGATTTTTGTTTAAAGAAGCCCACTAGATGGTTTAAGAAGCACAAGCACACCAAGTTTAAAGAAGTGATGGAGTAAGCGCTGTTAATCAAAAAAGAAAAGACAGAAAAACTTTACAAATTAAAAATATGTGAAAGCGAGAAAAAGAAAAGAAGATTATGAAAATATGACAATTATCAACAACGCAACCCCAATCCCAACTACGATGCCACCGCCGAAACAATACCTACTGCCCATACCAGCACCAACAGCAGCATGTAACCACGCTATATGGGCCTACGACCATGTAAATGGGCCTCCTCGTAGTCCGTAGCGTAAAATGCGGACTATTAGTAAACAAAGACATTACGGTCTCATGAGAATATGATAACCTCAATACAAGATTGAAACACCTTGGTGCACGGTATGCGGTTATGACAGAGATTGCAACTCCTCCAGTTGTCCTTTCTCCAGTCGTCTGTAGTCATTTCCCTAACCTGTTGAACCGTGCTGTTGGATGCTGTTTGAAGAGCCGGTGTCCGGGTGTTTGTTCCCCCTCCTAGGTAGGTGGCGATGGGTAGTGCAACAACCAGCTTATCTGGGTCGTGTGCCGCACATATACACGCACCCAAAAAAGAAATTATACACCCGTACACCAAATCACACACAAAACCCATACACCAGAAGCCACTATACAAAGGTTCCTGGTACTCCCGTCTCCCCTGATACGCTTGCATTATCAACATACTATATGCCAACCTAGTTGCACATTAAGATACTACTATTAGACTAATCCTATTTGCTGAGCATATCAGAATCGTGTCATTGTGAGTGAACCTAGATCTTTTTGGTGTAACCAAGAATATTTGGTCTGCCTAATGAGATAAACTATATATAAAGAGAGATATATAAAGATATTAACAGTTACCAATGCCCCCTCCTTCCACTCCTACTGATTCAAATGAATTGAATCGTCGTGTTCACAGAAATCATCCAAGAGCTCGTGCCACTAATTCAGTTGGAATGATTCCACCTCATCCAAATTCTAATGATTCTTCTTCAATGTTACATGGATTAAATATGGTTCTGAGGTATTTTTTAAATAATGATATCCATCCTCAAAGAGTTAATCATCATTCATTACCAGTACGTTCGCAAGCGATTGATTTGAGAAGACGTTTCAGAAGACCCTCGGAACTGGCTCGTAGACGTCAAAGAAGACGCCAAAGAGGTTTAGGATTGTCTATTGCTTTGGGTGAAGAACAAGATGAAATGCAAATTGATGATTCTAACTTGAATGAAAGTGATAACCATCAAGTTCCAATAAGTAATGATGATTCAGATGATGAGTCAGATGACGATTTTTCAAATTCAATCTTACAATCAAATGAATTAGCAAATTCCATTCCAAATAGAAGATCCTCCTCATCTTCGCTTTCTTCTTCATCTACTTTTGATTTTTCAGAGCAAAACCTTGGCCAAAATATTGAATATACAAACGATAATCAAACCCCAGATCTTTCAAGTCTGTCCCATTCCGATAACGATTATTCTCATCAAGAGATTAATAACCACGAAAGAATTACTCTAATGGGATGGTTCAACACTTATAGAAACGATTTGGAAAATCATGACACTTTAAGAAACCAAGAACGTCAAGCAACTGAGAGATTACTACTACTGTCTGCACGTCAAAACTACACTAATGAAAATACCCTCATAAACTCTTCGGATCCGAATCAATTATCACCAGTGTCCTTAACTAGACAAAATGCAATCCGTCGCTCGAATCCTCCAGCAAGATCTTCGACAAATTATGAAAAACCGAAAAACTTGAAGCCAAATGCTCGCATGCATTTTGATCCCTTTGGTAATTCCTTTAATGATGGTTCTCAAAATATTAACTACTCTTTTGAAGATATTAATTGCATTAACCAATCAATACTTAATCAATTGCCAGTCAATCACTTTTTCCCAATAACTAGATATACTAGATCTTTCGCTCAATATGCCTCCTGTCATAAAGAACACGACCATCGTTGGGAATATTATGAACTAGATTCAAATTTGAAAAATCCAAAAAATCATAAAAAAATTTGTGATCATTATATTAACGAATTCATTAAAGCCCAAAGCTACTTATTAGACTCAAATTATGGCTTGAAAATTAGTCCCTTGTTCCAAGACCATCAGCATATACATAAAAATCGTTTTGATCTAGACCATTCCTCGATTTGCCCCTTTGCTCATAAGAAAAGATTGAATGATGATTCAATCATATTTGACCTGAATATGGAAGACGACTTGAATAACTTAATGGCCAATATTAAATCGGGCTCTCTATGGAGAACCCCAACAAGATCGTCTCTCCCCCCTCCACCCCCTAAATCATTAAAACTTCACACAAGACCGAAACGTGAATTATCCTCAGACGATTTACGTTCATTGAAAAAACAAAAAATATCTTCAAATGACAGAGAAATGCCATTAAAGAATCATCTAAAATCGAAGTTCTCTAAAGAAGAAAAATCATTACTTGAAAATGAAAACCAAATCCACCCAGATTATAACCCATCAACAAAATCCCATACTCATTTCAATTCTCACGATACCCAATTCTATGACTCCTTCAATTCTTCATCTAATCCTGTATCTGATTCAAACAGGTTCAAATCAAAAAATCAAAAAATCGGTAGAAACCATTATTTTAAAGGTGAAACCGTCCCAAGTGAACTTCTAACTGCTGATGTAAAGTACAAAATATTGAACGTTCTTCCTTGCTCATTTTTAAAACCTGGATCGTTATTTGAAACTAAAGTCAACAATATCGATTTCCCTATTGATATCAATTTCAATCATGTGGATTATAACACTGGAACTCTTCGTGGTAATCTCTTTTCAAATACCAAGCATAAAGGTTTCGACATGATTACTTTTCTTTGTGGAATGTTTATCAAACGTGACTCTTTAACTGGTTCACTTCCCTTGAATTCGTCCGTCCACAAGAGATTAAGATTTGCCACTTTCTTGAACAAGGCATCTCTTAACACCAATAAAAAAAGCAAACCGTTTCTGGTTCCTTTCACTGGAGAAATGATTGATTTTAAGAAAAATGATTTGAGATTCTTCAAACGTAACGACCCCGATAGGCCAAGCTCTAAAAGACTTTTGAATGAGAAAGTTAAGTTTGAATTATCTCAGTGGTTATTTCTTGATCCATTTATTCAATGCTCCACTTCCCTTTTATCTTATAACTTGGCTCAAATCTGGAATGATTTGAAATTTATGAATAAACTTTCCCACAGAAATCAAATGGATGTGGTTTTTGTCGTTGAAGGCTTTCTTAAAAACATCACCAAGCTAACTGACAGATTTCCCTCTTTCCACTCTTCTGAATTACCTGGATCTGACGAAATGGATCAACAGTGCTCAAAAGACCAAACCGAGAGATTTGAAAATCAATGGAACTCAACCGTCGTGAAAAGTCTTTCTAACTTTTTATCTTGCGAAGATCACTGTCTTTTGAATATCCAATTAAACTATTTACTATTTACGATCAGCATTGATTTAACTCAAGCTCTTGATGACTATATTAGTTTCTTATTATCAGATCTTCCTTCAGATAATATTTGGCATGAAAACTATAAACTATATAAGAAGTATCTCAATTTAGTGGATGAAAAAGATACCACATATCGAATACAACTACTTTGCTCTTTAAATAGAAAAACTGGGTCAATCCAAATTGTCAATCCCTTACATGAGATTACCAAAAGCATTAAATTTACTTTTGAATTCAATCAACCAAAAACCTCGAATCCAACATCATCTAATTTTTTAAGTTCCGAACCGATGATTTCTCCATCTACTAGTACTGTTCCTGGCTACCAGACCAGAAATGTTAGAGGTAGCAGATTAGGCAATGCCAATTTAGAATCGGACTTGGCTGCTGCTTACGCTGATGATTATAGAATGATGTTTGGCTCACTAAGAGATGAACTATTGGACGAGCTTAACCTTGATAGCCTTAGTGATGGTAGTGATTCGGATGATGCTAATAATAGCGGTTTTGAACAAGACTTCGATACGGATTCATGGAGCGGACCAAAGGACCCATTAAGGAAAATGGTAACTCTTCATGATTTATGCTATGACTTTGGAACAGATATTGATAATAGAATGCAAATCTTGATTGGAAAACCTAAAAGAGGGAATCATGGCTCAACTGCTGGCGGCGGCCATCAAAGCTTTGGATTTATATAACAACTTTATAATAACTATTTCTACATTGTATATAACGAATGAAATGCTTTTTTTTTTCAACATAAAACTATTTACAAGAATAACTTACTTAATCGTAAAATCGTTAATGAGATTCAGACGATCAATCCCAGAATCCCCAACCACCTTTACCTTGACGTCTATCTTTATTTTTCTTTTTGAAAAAATCAGTCTTACATTCGGTATAAGCATCAAAGAAATCTTGACAGACGGTCTTATCAAGCTGGTTTCGTAATACACAGTTCATTGATGCTTGTCTACTTTCTTCACATGGATCGTAGAACTTGGATGGCTCCTTATTGACCCATCTGTATTTGTGACGATGGTTTTCGGGATTATCTGGATAAAACTTGAAGTTACCACCCTCAGTGAAATCAATCTTGGACTTGTCTTTTATAACCTCATCTGATTCGACATTGGAAATTGGCTTATTGGAGCCAACGCTGCTTCCAGTATTAGCTTCAACATTATCGATGGAATTGGCCAGACTGGGCTTAATTCCAGATTTAGTTTCGGCGGTGTTGTGTGACTGAGAGCCAGTCTGGGCCTGTGGTACTTCTGATGCCATTTCAGTTAATCAATTATCCAAGTTTTATGAAAACTCAACTTCTAGATGGTTTATCACTTATAAAAGATAAGTTTGAGGATTTCAACTACACTAAAAACAAAAAAAAAATGAAAAAAAAAAAAAAAAAAAAATTGGAACTGAGATGATCTGAATAGTTTCTATGGTTTAAGAAAAAGTTATACAGACTACACTATTCTTTAAGAAGTAAGGTTTTCAAAATACTTAAAGATGAATCAGGCCAATTCAGCACTTCCAATTCAGTATATCAACACCTCAGAAGAGGCCGAGAAATCTATCTGTCAAAGATGTAAGACCGAAGATGCCATACTTATATCAAGAAAAGAGAAATTTTGCCAACGTTGTTTTGTGAGGTTCATTAGAGGAAAGCAAAGGAAACAAATGAACGGAGATAAGTTCAGAGTGAAATATGGAGAAGTTGCTGAAAAATTAGGACATCAAAAGATTCTTCTTGCATTATCTTGCGGAGTTTCGTCCATAGTATTATTTGACGTTATTGCATCCTTATTGAAAGAACAACTGGAAGGCCATAAAGGTAAGCAGGGTTTTGAGTTAGTGCTATTGAATTTGGACGAATTTGAGTTGAAATCTTTAGACAATCACGCCAAAAAAGTCATACCAAACCTTTTGAAACGTTTTGAAGGAATCGATATTCAATACAAGATCTTAAATCTCCAGTCTTTCATTCTAGACCAGTCCTTATTACAAAAGATAAAGTTGACTAAACAATTTTCTGCATTTAGCGAAAAGATCGATTCATCAGAATCGTATTCAATGGAAAGTATATTGAATCTTTGTCCTAATAAGTCGTCAGTGGAAGATTTTTTAACTGTTGTTTATGACGAATTAATTTTGCGTACGGCATACTTGGAGAACTGTGAAACCATAATCTATGGTCATAGTATGACCAGATTAGCGAATGAAATCCTCGGCTTAACCGTTAAGGGTAGGGGTTCGTCGATTCATGAGGCCATAGCAGATCATACGGTGACCTACAGAGGAAAAAAATTCGAAATCCAGTATCCTTTAAGAGATGTTTTATTGGCAGAAATCATTGCATACAGTGAGTTGGAAGATTTAGACCAGTATCAATTAAAATCAACCAAACCAGTCTCGAAAATCACCAAAAATATGACAATCAGAGATATCACAACTCAATACTTCAATCATTTGGACAATAATGGATACGCTTCGACTGCATCAACCGTTGTGAAAACCGGAGAAAAATTAGGGCCTCCAAAAATCGATGGCTCAACAACAAACTGCCAATTATGTGGAGTGGAAATTCATCATAACCCAAAGGATTGGTTAAGACGTATCACCGTGAGCGAAGCAATGCCACTAGAAACAGAAGAAGAGGAAGACTATAAAAAACAGTACTTACAATTATTTGGTAATTACGAAAACGAAGACTACTCTGATAAAGACCCAGTTAATGTTTGTTACGGTTGTATAGTCTCTTTGGGTGGCATAAAACCAGATTCGGGATTCATATGGCCACTTAAAACAGATAAAGAATCAGAACATGATATTCTTAATGAATATATCTTGACCGACGACGAAGACTAAGTAGTTTCAAATAATCTTTTGCATTTCCAATATTTATTTTTGTATTATCCGGACTTGTAGTTGCAAAATTCTCCTTTCAACCTTATTCTTTGCTATTAAAACTGTACTTCAAATTCTTTGAAGCCTCCAATCAACTTGATAAGCTATCCTGCTTCTTCATATATCTCAAGAGCGACAGCTATTTGTCTTTTTGGTATTCTTTTCTAGTAAGCATAAAATGTATTGATTTGTGTCTGTAGGCCATACGCATAGAAAAAAAAAAAAAGTGAAATTATAAAAGCAAAAGATCATATTCACCTTCCTAGAAGTTTCACCCTTTCAAGACCAGAAATTACCATGTATACCCCTAACATATTCCCCAATGACATCTTTAGCCTTTGGGGAAAGGAAGGCTCGAACAATCACTCCAGACTATACGAAGCTGAGAATAGAAGACAACATAATCTCAGTACCAATAATCACGCTAATCATCACAACCAGAACGGCAGTAGTGAGTCTAATGATCAAGCTGAGGAGCAAAGGGTTTATCTTAGGTCTCTCTTCGCTCCTCCTTTAGTTGCTTATTCTGCAGAATATCCTGGTGCTAGTTTATCACAATTAGAATATACTATCAAGACTCAAAGCTCGGGTGGACTAAATACACCCCTTCTAACACCATTAACTCAACGTAAGTTGGAAAGGACAAGAAGAATACGGAATTTGGGGTATAGCACAATAGTACCAATTGGTATTGATAAAACAATGGAACGAATTGATTATGAAGAATCAAGAAGACACGCTATGAATGAACAAGAAGATCAATCATTTATTCAAACTGCAGAAAACAGCACTTCAAATAACATGTCCACACCAGCACAGCCGGCTGACTCTTCGGGAATTGGTATGAACAACTCTACATTGGGAGAACAACGGGAAGAAGTTGATCTCGACGCACAAATTATCAATTCTGATGAATACCACCAAGTTTCAGATAACTTTGATTCTGACGATGATGATGACGAAGCAGATGCAATTGGCAACACCCGTTACGAAGCCACTAGTGATGATGAACAAGACATAGGTTTTGCTGATGATGTGATTAATGATGACGAAGGATTCATGGCCGATGAAGTGGAATACCAAGATGATCATAGTATAAATAATGATTTAGGATCAGGCGGTCTTTCATCGAATATTTTGATGAACAGTGGAGCAACAACGAGTACCTTGACCGACTCTATGTCAAATATAAATTCCAATAGAAGCGCTTCCACTGGAATTACGACAGCCAGTCCGGTTGGGATATTCGAGCAACAGAATCCGATCAATTCAAGTAGGCATTATTCCTCAATCAGAGAGTGTGATGATGAAAATGATGATGAAAATCAAGATAATACTGAGAATAATGACGAAAACGACTATGAAAATGAAAATGAAAATGAAAATGAAAATGAAATACAGCAAGGTACAAGTGATCACTCAGATCTTGATATGGTGATTGATGAATGAAGTTATTATAAATACTAATACAGTTACGAAATCTATTTACAAATTAATGAAACTATTCTTCTACTTCAATATGTTTTACCTTCCTCATGTAGTCAACTTTTGCAGTTTGTAAATGGATAGCAGGAATCATCCATTTACCACAGGAACATCTTGAGCCTTTCCAACTATATCCACCTACTTTTGCTTCACACTTTGGGCACAAAAATCTACCTTCAAGCTCCCCTTTGCCCTGCAATTCAACCTTCATCCAACTAACTGGTTCCCTCATAAAATGATGAGAACAAGTTTTCGAAGCTTCTTGTTTTGAAATAATTCTTCTTGAATGAGCTGCAGTCTTAACAAACGACGATTGTTTTGAGTCTGCATCAGGAGGTTCATGAAATTCTAGATGCTTTTTCAATGCTAACGTATTTCTACAACGTTTACATCTTAATTCGGATAAAGCTTCAGGATCAGCTCTTAATGCAGTTTCATCATCAATTTCATCGTCTTCCTCTTCTTCCAGCTCATCTTCATATTGTTCTAAATATTTGAAGAAATGTAACTCTCTCAAAGATGACCCCGAGGGGTCTAATCTTAAATTAAGATTAATTAAAAATTGTTTATAGTATTCATTGGTCATTTCAACCTTATATTCCATTAATTCGAATAATTTCAACTGTTCCTGAAACCCTTCATTGGGTTCGGCACTTGGAGATTTTCTTTTAATCGCATGCAAAGCTTGTGGAAACTTTAATTTATATTTAAACATAAGGTATGCCATTATAACACTAACTGATCTTGAAACGCCCTGTGAGCAATGAATCAAGATTGCACCTTCATGTTTTCGCTTCTTTTCATCACCTTTGCTTCCTGCTGGCAATGACTTGAACAATGCAAAATCTATGAATTCATTAGTTTCTGGGAAGTATTGTAGTAAGTTACTGGTTTCTTCATCTGTTACTTCAATTTGTTTATGAATGTAGTTTTGCAAGAACTGAGATGAGATGGGGCCTGGAATTACTGAAAGGACATGCGTTATATTAAATTCTGACCGCAAATCAACATTTGCATTAATGGGTTCTATAGAGGATAAGTAGATACCACCTAATATACGGTATATCATGCTCCTAGCTTATACGTATATATTAAAGTAAAGACTCATCTAAATCAATTCAGCTTGATAGTGCATTTTGCGATGCTTCATATCCGGTGTACGGGTGTTTGGTCTACGATTTGACTGCAACATATAAATTAGAACTTCGTGACATTACATTAATTAAAAGTTATACAAACTAATCTTTCTTTCTCCAGAAAGATTTCATATTTCTGATATTTTCACCAGCGATGGAGAATGAAGATCTGGAGAAAATATCATCGATTTCTTCCAAAGTTTTATCTTTAGTTTCAGGCATGAAAATAACTTGATAAATAAAACCCAAGAAAGCAATACCACCGTAGAATCCAAGAGTCAAACCAGTGTAAGTCATTGCTTTTTGCATTTCAGTGAAATTGTAGGTAACTGTGAAGGACCAAACATAAACCATACAAGTACAAACAGACATACCGATTGATCTAGTTCTCAAATCAAATGATTCAGAAGGAATAACCCAAGTTAAAGTTGCATAAGCACCAAAGAACATAAAATATAATACAATACCAGAAAGGTAAACACCTTCGGCGGCAGCTTTTTGAGTAATTGGATCGAAAAGATAACCAACACCAACGAGAACCAAACCAATGAAGAAACCAACGATATTCATACCCCAAACTCTTCTACCAAATCTATCCATCCATAAAATGGCAGGAATGGTACCAATTAATAAAGAACCACCACCGACTAAGCTCATAAACACAGAATTTTTAGTATCGAAACCAATTTTAGCCATTAAAGTTGACATATAGTACATAACTGCATTAACCCCAGTTAATTGACCTAAACCAACCATGATGAAAGCATAAAATAAAGCACGACGATTTCTTGGAATTCTGAATAAATCGGTCCATAATTGAATTGTAGTTTCATTTTTCTTACGTTCCTCTTCTTGCAAAGCGGCATATCTCATTTCTAAAAATTCAGCTTTATTTTCATCAAGATTAATATCTCTTAAACGTTTCCAAACACCATAAGCTTCACCATAACGACCTTTATGAACCAAATATCTTGGAGATTCAGGTAAGAAAAACATACCAATGAATAATAAAGTTGAAAATACTAAAGATGAACCCATCATAAATCTCCAACCACCTTTAACTTCGAAAAACATTGCACTAACTGCATAACCAATAACTTCACCAAGAGCAATATTAAATTGATATAAAGAAACTATATTACCTCTAACATTAGCAGGAACGGATTCAGCAAGATAAACCCCAACCCCACCTTCAATACCAATACCAACCCCTAAACAAAAACGACCAGCGTATAACATATGATGAGAGCGAGCACCAGCACAAATAGCAGCACCAATGGTATACCAAATACAAGAAACAATGATTGAGAATTTACGGCCCAAATATTCATTCAAAGGAGAAATGATTAAAGAACCACCAACAGCACCCAAGGGCATTAAAGAAGATATCAAAGAATTTTCATGATCATTAAGATGTAAAGATTTAGTCATACCAATTGAAGCACCAGAAATAATGGACTGATCCAAACCAGATAACATACCGGCAGCAGAAGCGAAACCACCCATTAACCAAACCATATGAGATTTATTTTTAAAATTAACCTCAACCTCAAGCCCGGTAATTCTTTGTAATAAGGTCCTTTTCAGTTTAGCTACCTTGGACATTTCTTCTAATTCTGCAAATTCTTTATCAAAATCATAATCTTGATTTAATTTCAAATTATCCAACTTATTAAAAGTTTTGTCATGTTTAATCTCTTGATTTTCATGATCACTTATATCTGAAGAAAACTCTTCAGTCCCTTTTGTTTCCATAAGACTCATTTTCTATTAATTGACAAAACAAATTTATTGAAGAAAACAAAAAAACAAAATAAATCCAACAAAGAGATTTAGCACACACTTTATAGTTTTTCCCATAAACCAAGAAGGAAGATCTTCTGCTTAGATATTCCAATTACACAGAACACTCGAAGCCTATTAGGCTGGCCATTCTTTTGTGCCCCCACGAAAATCTCTCCAGGTTATGTAATTATAAATATGCAAGAAAGATTGTTCCCCAGATGTTAGAAAAACTTCTTAGGGTGAGCACTCCACTTCATGCTTTATCCAAGGATCCGAAAACACAATAGGCCTGGCAAAGTACAATCACGACAGAGTTTTTCCTGTCACACTTTATTTTTTAATCCATACAACTGGAAAAACACGGCATTTCACCTTGACGTACATTTTTGGGGAGTGGTGGGTTTGAATTTGAATTTTTTGGGGAGTTAACCCGGGGTACATCAATAGATGACAGGGCAACCAATACAACCAGGAAAAACAGGAGACCTGGCAAATACTGGTACTTCATGGAGGAAGCAGACCCCACATCTTGGCTAGGGATATTCCGGGGCTTTCATCAAGTAGCACCTTTGACTTGGGAACAGCATCTTATGGAAATGGTGGGGAAGATCTCCAAATGTAAGTAGATTGTATCGCACCTACGGAAAAAGAATTTTCCAGGTTGCACAAAATAATTTCAGACATCGAATATTGGGTAAATAGGAAGTAATACATGAGCAGCTGGTGGGCTTCACCAATGACGGTGGGTCAAGGCGATGCATCTCCCCACTTCGAAGACAATTGAATTTATGGGGTAACCGAAAAGTAATGGTTTATTAAAGATAAGAAGAGAATGTTTCGTAACTGTAGGTCTTGAAGTACTCCACAAGTTTTGTTTTATTGCAGTGACGTGTTTACACGTTTGGTACCTTTAGTGATTGGCATTGTTTCTATTATTGGTTATGTTTTTTGTTCAAGTTGATACCGCAAACAAGATAATCCAGGAAGAATCCAGCGAAAAGGTTAATCCAGGAAGGCAAGTTTATCCAGCAATGAAAGAGATGATCCAGACACAATGCTTTGCCAGTTTAATTTCATAATTGATCCAGGTTGGTGGTTTTTCCATGAGCGAAGTTTTTCCAGACATTAATTTAGTAAGAATTGGTAATAATTAACAATTGGAGAAGATACCTTGAACAAAAAATAAACCAAGGCGACCGTCGCTACGATTCAGGGATTGGGCCGATCATTAACCTTTCTCTTGACATTAAATTTATTTTCGAATTCTCGGGCCAAGTGCTCTTTTAATAACTTTAATTGGTTTTTAAAATTCTTCCCACAATAGGTGCAGACCAAAGGAGTGTTTTTTATTGTTAGGGCCAATGTCTTTTCGTCTCTTTCTAAACCATTTGTGGGCCCGTCGTCGCTATCAGCATCACTTTCTGATCCGGAAGGAAAATTCTCTGGGTTAAGCTTTTTCCACTCAACAAAGAAGCTACTGGTGAATGAGTTATAATGCTTCTTATTCTTGAGTCTTTCCAGATGGAAATCTCTTGTCATTACGTGAACGTGTAGGTTGTTCATCGAGGGGATGGAGTGGACGCCCACTTGGATGAAAGTGTTGATGAACTCTTGTTCACTCAACTGATCGCTAAACTCAACCAACTTGTTTTCTTGCAAACTCTCAACAATAAGCCTCTTGGCACGAGTTATGTATTCTTCCATCTGCTTGTATAACTCAGGATGGAGCTGGAAGACTTCTAGTGGATGTTCGAAACTAATTGACCGGCCACGCGGGAGAACCAAATAATGGCGGATTGACTTGGGGAACTTGTCCTTGATGATAACGGCATCTTCCGTGTGGTATAGCACAGTATCAGGATGCTTCAGAGGGTCGTCGATGTATTCTTGTAATGCAAATCTAAAGCTCATTGGTAAAGAAGACCACTACTTAATTTTTTTCGTTGCTGGCCTCGCTCTACAAATACTACCAATTAACAAATTAATTACGTCTATAAAAGTCTATACTTTTCTCTTTCTAGGAGCTGAGCTTGAGCCTTTGGAACCAGTTGTCGAAGACTGAGATTGTTCAGATTGTTCAGATTGTTCAGATTGTTTAGTTTGATTTTTTGGTTCAGTTTCTTCACTTTTTTCAGTTTTTTCAGTTTGTTCAGCTTGATCCTCTTCCTGCTCTATATCGTCATTGCTTTTCAATTTGACTTGCTCCAACTCGTTGACAAACCAGATCACCGTTGCGTATAAAAGCACGGCAATCACCAATAAGTTGATGAAATGAATGGACCCACTAAGGTAAATCAACCATATTAACGACAAAATCAACAAGATAAAAGACGCGTGTGTGGCCTTGAGCAACGCAGGAGTTGTACCCGGAGTGAATATCGACTGCCACAACTCTGTAATGAACATCTTTATGTGTAATTGGACTTCTTGTAGTTGTTAAATCTGATCTTGAAAATTCCTCAGCGTTTTTTATTCTAGTGTGGGATTACGTCCTGGTTGGCAAGCACGCGTGGAAGTAGCTACAGCAATTCCAGAGCACTTGGGTCAGCAGTACCAGAGGCCAGGAGATTCTCCTGGTATCCTCTACTGGCCTATTCTACAAGGTTATCCCCTGAAGTATAGTCGTAGTACTGGCTTCTCCGAATCGTGCATTCACCGTATAAGAGGCCCGTACACCGAAAGTCAATTGATTACATAATCACAATTATTTTTTTTTTTTTGTTAAAATGGAGGAAAAAAAAAAGAGAAAAACCGCCAATTACTAACAATTCGACTCGAACTATTCTATCAATCAAGTTTACGAATTAGCTAAAGTTTGATTTATAAGTATAACAAGATATTCATTCAAGTATTTAAGAATACAGTCTGTTGATTTCTGCGAAGAAAACCCGAATAAAAACAAGTAAATAACCATGGTACCAAGTGACGATTCCTTTATTAGTGAAGAAGAAGAAGAATTCTGTCCATTATGTGTTGAAGAAATGGATATATCCGATAAGAATTTCAAGCCATGTCCATGTGGATACCAGATCTGTCAGTTTTGCTATAATAATATAAGACAGAATCCAGAATTGAATGGGAGATGTCCGGGTTGTAGAAGATTATATGATGATGAAAGCGTTGAATATAGAACAATCAGTGCTGATGAATATAGAATCCAACAAATGAAGAGGGAGAAACGTGAAAGAGAAAAGAAACAGCGTGAAAAGGAAAAGAAGGAAACGGAAATGGCTAATAAGAAACATTTGGCTGGATTAAGAGTTGTTCAAAAAAATTTGGTTTATGTAACCGGGTTGAATCCTCCTTGTAATCCTGATGATTTGCATTCAATTTTAAGATCAGATAAATATTTTGGCCAATATGGTAAGATTTCAAAAATTGTTATTAATAGAAAGGCTCCAAATCCTTCTTCGGCGGCAACAACCGCAAATCATCATCATTCAAATCCTGGTTTGGTGGTCTATGTAACTTTTGCTAAAAAGGAAGATGCCTTGAAATGTATTAATGAGTTAGATGGCTCTTTATGTGATGGAAGAATTTTACGAGCCGCTCATGGTACTACCAAATATTGTTCTTCTTACTTAAGAGGTCATCCTTGCCCAAATCCAAATTGTATGTTCTTACATGAACCTGGTGAAGAAGCAGATTCTTATACTAGAAAAGATTTGTCAACTCAACAAGGTATTAAAATGGGTATGATGGGCTTATCGGGTAATTCTTCAGGAAGACAAGCTAATTCAACCGGTTATAATACCGATGAAGAAACTCTTCACTCGGAGGAGGATGATGATCATCACAATCATAGCCATAGCAATTATACCACAGCAAATTCAACTTCTAATTTTGGTGCTAATTCAAATAATAATGGCCCAATCTTACCTGCCACCGCTCATTGGGCTAAAGGTTCAAATTCAGCTAGTGCTTCTCCTTCTGTAAATAATAACGTCCCATTGGCTAACGCTGCTGCTTTCCCTACTTTAGGTGAAATTTTTAAAGAACAAAAACAGCAAAGAAAGGATAATAAACAAAAATTCAAAAATCCAAAATCAAACAAAGATCATAATGTTCTATTACCAGATGATATCGATATTGATGATGATTCTGCCATTCATTTCACTGAAGAAACTACCTCTTATTTGAAAAGTTTAAGTGAAAAGAAGGAAAAATTGAAAGTTCATTTCAATACTTTATCAGAATCTTCAAATAGCAATCATTTACCATTATTTGTATTTGATCCAAATGTTTCTTATCCAAATAATACAAAATTAGATGATGAAAAAATCTTAGCAAGACAAGTCATTGAAAGATTTATCTTAAGACCAATTAAAAATTATCATTTGGCTTACCAAAATCACCCAATCACTCAACAACAATCTTTATTACAACAACAAGTTCAATTACAACAACAAGCTCAAGCTCAGCAAGTTCAACAAGCTCAAGCTCAACAATTGAATAAAACTCCTCAAGCAAATACTGCCCATTTACAACAATTACAAATGGAACAACAGAAAAAATTATTGGAACAACAACAACAATTATTATTATTACAACAACTTCAACAACAGCAGGCTGTCCAACAACAACAAGCTGTCCAACAACAAGCTGTCCAACAACAAGCTGTCCAACAACAACATTCTGCATCTCAAACACCTTCCCAAATTCAAGCTCAAATTAATGTTTTGAGAATGAATGAACGTAGCGCAAATACTTCAACTCCACCACCTCCTGGTTTGTTTAATGCCGCAGCTGCAGCTTCAAATAAAAATGTCATTGGGGGTATTGCTGGAAATGGTATCCCTCAAGCAACAACTGCTCAAACTAATGGACAATACCCTCATCAGTATCAACAACCGGCCCCTGCTAGTAATCCATCCTCTAGCTCTCAATTATTAACCCAATTGATGAGTGGTAAAAGATAAGTTTTTTACTTATCCGGTGTATCAGTTTGCTTTTACTTAATTTTTAACGAATTTTACTCTATATTGTCGTCATCAATTTTCTTTCATGAAATGTAATAGAATGTATTTTATTGTAATATTTGAAACTTTTTTTTTTGTAATTTTTCCCTAAATATTTCGTAAAATTCTCTGTGATATTTTTAACCGAAGTGGCTTCTGAAGGCTGAACCAAATGGGCAAATCCCACATAAAAACTGAGGCTATATTTGAACTTTAGCTACTTCTATATAAACCGATCTTATTAATCTTTCAATCATTTCTAGATTTATAGTTGCAAAATTTACACACCATAACTGAGAGATGCATCAACACAAATTTTCGAAACTTTATAAAATATATGCATTAAAAGAAATTTCAAGTTAATAGACTATAGAAACAGATCATGTTGCGTTCTCGCTAATCAGTGAGACAATATTCGTCGATTAATTCACAACTTGTATCGTCGAACACATCAAGCTCTTCCAATTTCAACAATTTTGCTTTAACGTCTTCGACACTGATATTACCTTTGAATTGGCGGAGTAATCTTAGAGAGATAATAACAACCAAGTTTGATTTGACCACTTTTATGGTAGCATCACTTAATTCAGGATGAGGTTGTGTCATATATTCAATAGTTGAAACCAAGACTTTCCCCATGTCAAATGACCATGGCCTTAAACTAATGCCGTCGAATTTCCTGCTGTAATACTCATCTGGCTTTTCATTCACTTGCATTTGATGAATGAGTTCCTCGAACTCATTTACAGAACTAGGGCTATTTCTGGGGCCATCTATGCCTGAGGGAACATATCGGTCGTAACGATTTGGATTGCGTATTTCGTTAAGGGGACCATTCACCAGGTTGGAATCTGTCCAACCTTTTGGAGGTAACCCCGTTTGAAACTTGTCTTTAGCATTCCATCCATTTTGGACATTTCCATGTACAATCTTTGGTATGTCACTTCCTGGTGGAACGTAGCGGTCATAACGAGAGGCCAAACGAACTCCGTCGACATGAGGCCTACTAGTAGAATCATGGATTGAATCAAGCTTTGGTTGTGGTATAGTCTGTGCACCTGGATGCAGTGCACCTTGATCTTCTTGAACACTGGGATCAGAAAAATGCCTGCTGTATTCATTGATGGATAAGCTTCTTTTGTGGGGTAAGTCACTACTGGAAGATTGTACTTTTTTCACCCCGTGCAATTCATCTAATTTTTCCTTTATAATTAACCATGGAATATTAACTCCAGTATTGCGCCTGATAAACTGTGTGTAATATACATTTTTCTTAGGATTCTGTTGATCGAGCAACAGATCTGCTTCTTTCAAAGCCATAACGCATTCACGACTCCAAACAAATGGCTTCTTTAAGTTGAGTTGCGATGTAGAAAGATTTGGAGAGTTCTTTGAAGTTGAAATAGAATGCAGATGCAAATAAGACACGGAACTACCGTTTGGAGCAACAGTAGGATGCAGATGAGGAAGAGTGGTACCGGTGCTTTTCTGTGATTGAGTGGGTTTGGGCTCAGCTTGAGAAAGCCTACCATTCTGATTATCCGAATTTAACCTATTTTCCTTTGATGGATTTGAGGGAACTGAAGGATGGTGTGCGTTGTCAGAGGACATGGATGTGTTCTGTAGTCTTAGGTCGATATTATTGATGGCATTTCCGGTTAAAAACGATAACATATTCCGGTTCCGAGGTTGACCATTTTCCGAGGGTGGTTGGTCATTCGAAGGGATTACCAGATTAGGATTTGGCTGCTTATTGTAAGGCAAGAGAAAGCCTGAGTCGATTTGCGAACCGTTGACATTTTCCGCGGCTTGCACCAAACCGAGGGTGTTTGGTTGCGAATTACGAGGGTCAGATTGTTCTAAATCCGACCCAAAGTTTTCTTTTAAAATACTGGAAGCAGCAGTCAGGTAAACTTTAACATAATACTTGACAACTGTAACGATATAATTGGATGTTGGCTCAATAATTGTATTGAACAGTTTATGCAATAATGATCTGAAATTCATACCTTCAATGACAAAGTTCATGCTAACATAAAAGCCAGCTTTATGCATGTGGTTCAAAATAGTCTTTGCATTCCCCCACTTGGGTGACCCATGGATTTGATAAGCCAGATTGAAAGCACCGTTATACTTCAAAAACAAACGATTACGAAAGCCATAATGATAAGCTAAGTATGCAGCATTTCTTCTGTGTAGTACAACTTGGAATTTTTCTTTAAAAAGACGAATGATATCTTCATTCAGGCCTGCATTGGGTTTATAAAAGGCATCGGAAAGACACTTGACATGCTCTGGTGTCCATTTTTCTATTCCCTGGAAAGAAACAGGGATAGGTTCCTCATCATTTATTTCTTCTTCGGGTCCATCGGACAAGGCTGGTTCAAGCTGACCATTGGCATCGATCTCTGGTTCATCACGGTTTTGGATTTGGGCGTTATTCGATTGAAAATTATCGATACCTTTGATTGGGAGGTTCTCCTGGTTTTTTCGAGGGGTACTAGACATTCCGGTGTCAATTAGCGAATTAGCGGATGCAAGGTTTGACTTAGAAGCTTTTCGAGGTTGAGTACTCCCCGTCGTAATTTCATTTCCGGTCATTAAGTGATCCCTGGAATCACTCATTGAATTAGTACTGATGTTTTCAACTCTTGAACTCGGATTAGAGTGAGTTTTTGGATTGGGGTTAGTCTTATTAGGAGATTTTTTGTTCGATTTGGAGATAATCTGATTCGAGGATTTAGGTTGGCTTGTTAACTTAGGGATCGTTTGCTTAGTTGTATTGGAAACGTTTTCAATTGTTGGATCGGTATGATTTGAAGAGCGGTCTTTATTGGATTCTGCATTAAGACTAGGCTGCGAATTGACACTTTGAGGTGTGTTGGTCGATTTTTGAAAAGTCGGGATTGCCTTAAGTTTGGGCGAAACCGGCGCCGGCTCTTCGTCAAGTACGATTACATCATCGTCCAGCGAAGGTAAATCACGATGTCTATTAGGGTTTTTGGATTTGGAACGCGAAAGCTGACGCGCTTCACGGTCCTTCCGTTGTCTTGAGACCGATTCGTCCAAATCAGTATTTGATGCTCTGGTATTCGGAACCTTGCGTTTTTTTGAATTCGACGTAGAAGTTTTCGAGCGTTTAGTTTGCCCCTGCGACGTTCCACCAGTAGCTGTAGCAGGTCTGTACAGACTCCGTTCAGAAAGAACCGGTTCAGCGTATTCCGGGGTGATGGTCGTGCGAGTACCATTTCTTGCGATATCTGCAGGAACCGGGGTGGAAGTCAGATTGGACTGTTCGATTTGAAATGCAACCTTCCCAGCTTCTTTTGCACTTTCACGGGATTCACGTCTTAGAATAGCCATGTCAGGAACACAAGTGAAGATTTCTGGAATTGGCATCTTTTTTTCCAATCGTTCTTGAAACTTGCTCATGTCATAAACTAAATTTTTTTCTTCTTCTGTCAAGTGTGTTTTCGATATGTCCAAGTATGACTTCAATGCATTAAAATGATAGAAAATCTTATCCATCTCCACCAAAAGCCCTACTGCCTTAGTTATATCGAGATTGAACGACTCCTCATCTTCAGTGGTGTATTCTTTGTTGTTTTCGTCTAAAAGAGATAAGTACTTTGCGTCTAGACTCTCCTTCGCTTCTTTATAATTTCTCACTTTCCGTGTTAAACTCATTATACTTTACTTACACAACTCAAGGTTGGTTTGCGAATCTTATTTCATCTACTTTGGAGAGAGCTTGTTTTTCTTCTATTGCGAGTGAGGAAAAAAAACAAAATAAAAAAAAAAAGTCGGGCGAAAAAAAAAGTGTGCGAAAACGACGACTTAAATACTTTTTCCCCAGTGGTGCGCGTTCTCCTCACGCGGAGCTTTAATTCCCATGAACGCTTATCAGTAGCTTATTATTATTGACAGCAGGATGTTATTGTTCCAATGTGTGGATCAATTAGAGAGCTTCTTGCTAGAGATTTATAAACGGTGATGGCTAAAATTCAATGTTTTTTGTAAGTGGAAGAAAGAGGGGGTGGGTATTGGTGATGTACGGGTGTCTTGTTGGTTGTGTAAGTGAGTTCCGGTCGGTCCAATGGGCAAGGCATCGCACGAAGATTCGCCAGATCTGACTGCAAAACAGGTCTATACGTTTTATTTGAATAATCTATTTACAGAGTTGATTAGTGTACATTTTTGAGATCACAATCAATTATTTACAACAGAGTGACACTTACCGCACAAATGATCATGCTGTTCAGCAATGAATTTCCAACATCTAGGGCACTTGTGATGTGGAGATGGTAATATGGTTCCTTTGACTTGTTCACCATTTGCTAGATTTATTGAAAAAGTTTTGTTGAAGGCAGCATCATTACCTTGTGTTTGGGTGGGATTAACCTCAACTTTTGAAACTAAGAAATAGTCATCCAAGAATGGTTGATGAGTTTCTAGTAATTTGCAAATTGAAGAATCTTCGTTTGTGGATAATGAAACTTGAGTTTCTAATTTATTTTTGTAAGCACCATTTGTTTTCAATTCTTCTAAATTTTTGTAAACATGGTCTTGGACTTCCCAAATTAAATTGAAATCATGTTCGATATTTTCATTTTGGAATTGCAATGGCAATTCATAGAAATTTGACCAGTTCATCATGAATGGAGAAGTTTCAGTTACTTTGAATAGATCTTGGAAATGTGACCAAGTTTCTTGGGCCAACAATGGTTGGATTGGTGCTAGTAATCCAATATAGGTTTTCAAAGAATGATACAATACGGTTTGGATACCTCTTCTCCGTACCGAATCAATCGAATCAGTATATAAACAATCCTTTGAAATATGGAAATAGGTTGAACTCAAATCCGTATTCATATGATGACTCAAGTCTTTAACGACTCTTTGGAAATTATGAGATTGATAATTTTTTATGACAGATTGCTGTAAACAATATAATCTTGAAAGTGCCCATTTATCTAAAGGATTTAAATCATTATAACCAACAGAATCTACAGCTGGGTCGAATTTAGCCAAGTTACCCAAAAAGTACTTCATTGTGAGTCTTAGTTTTTTCAAGTTCTCCATCACTCTTAATAAAATCTCCCCACTGACATTAACATCTTGAGTGTAATTTGATGAACTCACCCACAATCTTAACCCATCAGTACCTAATGCTGGTAATGCGGGTTTACCTCCACCATTAATGACTTGTTGAGGGGCAATCACATTACCTTTAGATTTGGACATTTTGTCATTATGAACATCTAATGTAAATCCATGAGTGATGATTTTTGCAAAAGGTGCAATTGGTTTGAAATCCTCTCCATTTACACCGGAAGATATGATTTTATTCAATAAGGATGATTGAAACCATCCACGGTGTTGATCGCTACCTTCTAGATAAATATCCGCTAAAGGTTTGCCATCTGTTCTTTCTTCTAAAGATGTCCAAGAAGTACCCGAATCGAACCAAACATCCATGGTATCTTTACCCTTGATATATTTTGAACCATCTATACTCAGCGGTAACCATCTATCTATGTTATCATTTTCTTCTTTGAACCATTCATCAGTACCTAATTGATCGATTTTATTAATTAAATATTTAATAACTTGTAAATCTTCTATAGGTTCACCATTTTCTTTATTATATACTATAGGTAAGGGAACCCCCCAGGTTCTTTGTCTTGAAATACACCATTCGTTTCTATTTTGTATAAAAGAAGGTAATCTATTTTTACCTGATTCTGGAACAAACTCAACTTTCTTCAAAGCATCAATGGCAGTTGATTTTATCTTACCAACATTTATAAACCATTGTGGAGTTGCTCTTTGGATAACTGGTTTTTTAGATCTCCAATCGTAAGGATACGAATGCTTATAACTTTTATTAATATTAAAAATCATATCATGTTGAGATAATAAATCGATTGTAGACCAAATCCCGGTTTTAGAGTTTGCTTCAATTCCGTGTAATTGGTGGAATCCATTGGGTATATTGTTTCCGATGAAGTGGCCCCTTTCGTCAACTGATGATAATATTGGTAAACCATGCTTACGACCAATTAAATAATCTTCACCCCCATGAGCTGGAGCAGTATGAACCAAACCAGAACCAGCACCAGAACTAACGTGGTCACCATGAAGTATAGGAAATTGATTATCGGTATTAGAGGCCGGGTTGGTATAAAAAGTACCAATCAAATCAGATCCTGACAAAACTGGAGAATTTTCCAATTCGATAAACAGTTCATTTTTCTTTAAGATATCATTTACTAAATCACTTGCTACCACAATATAATCATTCTGAGTTGGATCATGGATCAAACTATAGTTTAAGTTTTCATTTACACAAATGGCTTGATTTGCAGGAATAGTCCAGGGCGTCGAGGTCCATATAAGTAAAGACAATTTACTTTGTTCATTTAAATTGAATTTTCTCTTTAAAGATGAAGAGTTTGAAAAAAACTTAACAAAGATTGCAGTTGATTTATGATTTGGATTGTATTCTAATTCAGCTTCTGCTAAAGCGGTTTGAGTTTGGCACCCCCACCAAACTGGTTTTAGTTGTCTTGAGAGTAGACCGTTTTCCAAAAGCTTATAAAAAACGTTCAATTGATTAATTTCGTAATCGTGATTCATTGTAATATAGGGACTGTCAAAATCGGTCATGATTCCAAATTCTTTAAATTGTTTCCGTTGTAACTCAATCATCAGTTGAGCTAACTCTCTACAAATTTTTCTTATTTGGACTGGTTTGATATCTTTTAATTTATCGGGTTTTATTGATTGTAAAGCTTTCATTTCAATTGGTAAACCGTGACAATCCCAACCGGGTCTATAATTAATTTTTGAATCATTATGAATTAATTCAAATCTATTAATGATATCTTTTAAGATTTTATTCAAAGCATGACCCAAATGCAAATCTCCATTAGCATAAGGAGGTCCATCGTGCAAAGTGAAAGATTTTGAATAATTTGAACGATTTAACTGCCAATCATATAATTGATCACTGATTTGATTGATTAACTTATAGCGGTCGTCACCACGAGGAGATCTTGGACCAAAAGGGGTTTGAGGAAGCTGTAAAGTTTTGGAATAAGTAACCTTATTCAGTAGACGCACTCCAGAAGATATGTGTCTCTTGAATCGAAGCATTTCCGTGGTGAATATGGATTGTTGTAGTGAAAAATATGAAAATTTTGAAAATAAAAACTCGCACTATAAAAAATCTCTTACTTACAGTTTTTTCAATTTTTTTTTTTTTAAAAAAAGCACATACATATATTTTTAATAAATATAAAGGATTTTATTTACTAATTGATTTATTTACCAATGTTTTTAACTAATTCAATGTATTTTTCAGTGGAGAAAGATTTTGGTCTTTCAATTGGTAAACCCAAACCTCTATCCAAGATTAATTGAGGTAAGACACCAAAGGCTCTGGCAACACCGAATAAAACGGTATAGAAGGATTCTTCAGTTAAACCGTAGTATTGTAATAAGACACCAGAGTGGGAATCCACATTTGGCCATGGGTTTTTAGTTTTACCGTGTTTGGTTAAGACACCAGGAGCGACTTCGTAAATATTAGAAACCAAAGTGAATAAATCGTAATCAGGCATGTGTTTTAAGGCAAATTCTCTTTGAGCGGTATATCTTGGATCAGTTTTTCTTAAGACAGCATGACCGTAACCAGGAACAACACGTCCACTGTTAAGGGTATCCCATAAGTATTTTTCAATAGCTTCTTTAGAGTGGTCACCTTTCAAGTCATCTTTTAATTTGAATAACCATTCCAAAACTTCTTGATTAGCACGACCGTGTAAAGGACCGGCTAAACCGTTAAGACCGGCGGCCAAGGAAAGGAAAGGAGAAGATAAGGCAGAACCAACCAAATGGGTGGTGTGAGCAGAAACGTTACCACCTTCGTGATCAGAGTGAATGGTCAAGTATAATCTGATTAATTCCAAGAATTCTTTATTTTCACCATAACCTAATAAGGAAGCCAAATTAGCACCATAATCCAAGTTTGGAGAAACGGCACCTAATTTACCATCTTTAAAGACATTTCTATAAATTCTAGCAGCGATATTTGGTAATTTAGCTAATAATTCAATAGAATCTTCGTAAGTGTATTTCCAGTAATCGGATTTATGAGCACCTTTAGCATAAGCTTTAGCAAATTGAGATTCGGATTCCAAAGCAGTAATGGCAATTGAAAATTGAGCCATTGGATGTAAGTGGCTTGGAGAACGGTCAATCAATTCTTCAACGTGTTTTGGTAAAGCGGATCTAGCAGCCAATTCTTCACTGAAGGCTTTAGTTTGAGCGTCAGATGGAACTTCCCCAGTTAATAATAACCAGAATAAAGCTTCTGGTAATGGTTCATTTCCACCAGGGGCTTTTGGTAATTGTTGTTGAATATCTGGAATGGTACGGCCTCTGAATCTGATCCCTTCAATTGGATCCAAAACAGAACCTTCCCAGACTAAACCTTTAATACCACGCATACCACCGTAGGCTTGTTCCAATAAAACTTCACCAATAACCTAAATATAATGTTAGTACCATCCCCGGATTCCATCACAAAAAAAAGTGCCCGGGTCGTGCGCCCGCTGGAAAATCTCCCATCCTCCTTTAATCCCGGAAGCTTCCCTACGAGCAATTGACCCATCCCATTCCAAGTATACGTACGGTTTTACCATGTTCTTTCAACAATTGTTTCTTTTCTTCCAATTTTTCTGGTAAGAGTTCTTCTAAACGAGCTTTTAAAGTCTATAAAAAAAAATTAGTAATTGCAACAATCAACGGAAATTTCAAAAAAAAAAAAAAACCTTAATACATACTGGTTCAGCGGTAGCGTAAGTACGAGCATTACCGAAAACACGTTTAGCCAAAAGAGAAGAACGTTGGGCGGTTTGAAATGAACGAAGAGCAGACATATTTGTAGACAATCTGTAGACTAAAGTAAACAGAAAAGAATAGAAAGAAAAGCAAAAAGAAGGAGCAAGGGAAATCAAGGAGGAAATCAATGGCTATATAAATAATTCTGAACCGAAGAAATGGAAAATGGTCACAAAGTTACTAACAAAACAAAAAAAAAAATCAATAAAACGAACAAAACAAAAAAAAAAAAAAAAAGATATGCGGAAACTGTGCTATACTCCGTAGCATCTACCAAACACCAGGCACTGCACCAGATGATCGGTGGTGCCAGTCCCCTACTCACTGGCACCAGTGAGTGCCAGTGAGTGCCAGTGAGTACCAGTGAGTGGGTAGGGGGCACGAGAGAGGCTCGCTCACATGAAGAGGCCTGCCGGCAATTGGCCAATCAGAGTGCGAGCTCGGAACAGGACACCGGAGTTTTTCTACCGTACATTTAAACTACAGAAAAAACAATCCTAGTCTTATTGGCGAACTCTCCGTGGCTCCGAATAAAACCTCGGAGAGCATCCTGCTCTCTTCGGACATTGACTCTTGACTCTTGTGGGGGAGGGTCGCTTGATCTCCTGGGCAGCCTGTCCTCTGGCAAGGTGGGGCATGGCATTGTTGCACCCGGTCTTTTGACAGTTATTGGTTTGGCCCAACCCCAGATTTCGGAGTAGCCACTGGATGGCCAGCTGTGGCTTATGTAAGCGGGTTTACGTAATTGCGAGAACAACAAACAACGCAAAAAGTCAAACAAAGTCTCAACCTGCAATTAGTCGTTGTTTTATTGGACAGCCGGGTCGTGTGTTGTACCATTACCCATACTGATGGTAATGGTATTTCTATTACCATTAGTATTGGCACTGATAGTAATGCAAACAATACTGATCTGAATACGTAGCACCGGCCGCGGACAATGGCCTCAGGCTGATCGGTGGGAAAGGAATAACTCGGATCATTTGGATTGTGGTTAACCGCATACCCTGAACGGTGTCCGGGTAAGCTCGATGCATTGCGAAAATTTTCAGATTCCCGCTATAAATTGGCTTGTTCATTACAGGAACTAGATGCTCTTGGTCGAAGTGGTATCCAAGTATATATTAATACAAGTAATTATTTATGAGAAGTATGTAGTTGGGACTTTATCTCCACGTATACGGCAAAAGAAGATCTTTAAATAGGTATACGTGGTAAACGAATCCCAGAAATTGAATCGATGTCTGCAGAAGAAATAATTCTAATAATTGAAATTAACTTCTTTTGATGATATTGGACATTATGGATGTAAGAAGTGATGGATGAGATCGCCAATGGACTTGTCGCCCACGGTCTGCTTGGCCATTCGAGGTATGGCACACTTGACCTCGTACTGACAGTAGTTGCATTTACTCAAATCATCAACCGGTTCCGGTATCCGCTTAGACCCATTCCAAAATTTGCTGGCGTTATTCAACTCGCTGCTGACTTGGGCGTCGTTGGCCTGGAATCGGTGTTTGCTGAATACTTGTCCTGTTTTGATATTATGATACTCTAAAGCTAAGTCTCGTCCCGGTATTCGACTCAACATTTGGTAGAAATGGCTACTGCGAAGCGCAAAGTACCTTAGTGTCAAGGGCTGTTGCCATGGTCCCATAAAGGGCTCCAATATCTCTTGCACCGGTGGCAGCTGGCTCCACCAGCTTTCCCCCTGCATCATCTGATCGAGTTCCTCGATCTGCTGGCGGTTAATCATGCTTTGTAAATCATAATTGGCCAACGGACGCGTTGGCAATGGTCGGAAGACCCCCAGTTTCATTTGCATCAAATCGTCTCCAATCAACCACCAGTGCTTGATCAAGAGCTTTAATACGTGCTTGAGGCCAATCGGCTGGTCAAGGTCCTGGTGCCGTCTACTGGCATTGGTAAGCATCATTTGGTAGCTGGTGGCTCCCGAAATTATATCCAATAACCTTCTGTAATAACTCACTTGTAATTTGGCTCCTTCAATCACCGAAGACTGGTTCGGTAGGCGACTGAACGACCGGGTCTTCATTTCTCCAATCACTAGCTCCTGTTCCGGATACTTGGGGATGATTTTCTTCATTTCTTTAATGAAATCATCGATTTCAATCCGAGTCTTCCCTTGTAAGTAATACTCAACCTCCTCACTCATTTGATCGCCTTCTATCTTTAAGAAATCAATAACCCCACTTACCAATACTCCATCCTTGGTGAACTGTCCCTGTTCAAGATCCAAGTACCCATGCACTAACATCTCTCGTGCGTACCCGGTGGTCAACAACGTATACACCCGAAGAATGATTTTTTCAAACCACTCTTGTCCCAATTCAAATTCACCCGTCCCAATATCAGATACCTCGTTGCTCGGTAGCTCATTGATAAACTTGATCAACCGCTCTTCGTCTTTATACTCGTGAGTACTCAATTCTAATTTCTCGTGGTGTTCATTCCCTAATTTCATTTGCTTGGTTTGCGGCTTGCTCAATGACCCTTCGTACACTTCGTACGCCTTCTGTAACTCACACCAGTTCTTAGTCAATAGCTTGGTTATTGATAGTCGAGGAATCTCAACATACAGTTCATCTTGGTTGTGCTTGGAATGAAATTGAAATGGCCCTTCTAGATATGGTGGGATTCTCAACGGTAGCGTTCGCTTGGACGATACCTGCAAATTCGTATACAACTCCGCAAACAAATCAGTCTTCTCTTCTGTTTCCACCGGTTTAATGAATCGTCTCAATACATCCTTAGCATTCTTACCATTTCGCCTTATCATTACTGAGAGATGAGTACGCGTTAGCAGTTTTTTCTCTTACATAATTTGATTTTTTTTTTTTTTTTGGTTTCATTACGGATAAAGAAAAAAAAAAATAAGATTTAGTATTATTACAGTATCGATTAATCTATAAACTTTTTATATACTTTTCAATGTATACCCCTTTTCATCTTCAAACTATCTCGTTTCTTCTCACTTAGACTGATTTGATTTGGTAAGCTGATTTTGTTGACCGCAACCTCTGATAGCGATTCAATTGGTTCATTGGGTTGGGCATTCATGAAATATCCATATTCTTCCAGTGGAGTTGTAGCTGACATGAATGGACTATCCAAAGAACTATCGAATCCATTTGAATTGGCATT
Organism: Hyphopichia burtonii NRRL Y-1933; assembly: GCF_001661395.1. NCBI lineage: Eukaryota > Fungi > Ascomycota > Pichiomycetes > Serinales > Debaryomycetaceae > Hyphopichia > Hyphopichia burtonii. The sequence goes on from NW_017963730.1 coordinate 499,769, forward strand.
TTCTGTGTTGATAGTTAAGGGTTTTGGTAAGGAAATAGACCCGTTATTTCTACTCGAAGTTCTTGAAATTGATCTTGATCTATTTAAATTAAAATCATCAATTTCCATTCCATTAGCATGATGGTTCTGAATTATTTGAACATTTGATCCTATTATAGTATTGGCGGAACTCGAAGAAGTCGGTGGGGTACTCGATTGTGAAGATACCGATCCTTTGTTTGAACTGGGTGGGGTTTGATAATCTAACATCATTGAATTAAAATTATTTTGATTTGCACTTCTATTGATAAAAGATTGCGGGACATAATCTTGCATTGATTGTAATGAATCAGTACTACCATTTGTTTGACTAACTTGATTTGTTAATCCGTGCGGTCTGATATTATTTAAATTCCCAACGTGTAACCAATTATTTCCTGAATATGAATTATTTCGGGTCAAGGATTGTTTTCTCAAATTAAGGGACGATGACCTTGATCTAACTATCGGTGGTGGATTATTATTATTATTATAATTTGAAATATTAGCGTCCGTTAAAGATAAATTGGAAATTGACGATTGTCTAATATTAGTATTATAGATTGATTGTTGTTGTGGTTGTGGTTGTGGTTGTTGTTGTTGCTGTTGTTCATTTCCTCCATTGACACTAATACTTATTGATGTACTGGTTGGTAACTTATTGGATTCATTCTTCAGGGAACTATTATAATTACATAATTCTAATAATCTTTTCCTGATCAATTGTAAGAAAATTGGCTGATAAGATTGATTTTTCAAATAATCAATAGTAATAACATTTTGATAATCATAAGCTGGGAAATTCCCATTACTTGTTTTATTGATTAAATTATTCATGGTTTCATTAGCAACTTTACTTACCAACCCGCTTGGAGGAATAACCCCAGTGAATGGAGTAGTGGTCGGTAATGTCATTATGTAGGAATAGACTGACATAACTAATTGATCAAAATTTGCAGTGAAATTTAAAGTGTATTTCCTCATGGTACGAAATGAACCAAAACTTGGTTCATCTATATCAGTTAAAATATCATCTGATTCATTATAAGAAGGATTTGAATATAAGGAGTTACTGGTTAATTGAGGAGCCTGAGGTGGTTGGAAAGAATCAGGAAAATACCCATTTTGTTGAACATTATCTACTGGAGTACTTAGTGTTTGATCAATCGGCGTAAATGGACCCATCTCGGGTTGAGATAAGTTCGATAAGGATTTATTTAGTTTCAAAGTAAGATTCATTTTCTTATTAATCATTTTTTTGTCTTTAATATTAATACCGACGATTTCAAGGGTATTTATAAGACTATCTTATTTTCAGGTCTAGCTTATTATTAGAAAGTAAACAAATGATGCAATACAACTGTTTATCGATGATCGAAAACTTTACTTAACTCAGACTAGTACCAAAAAAGTTGTCAAGGGGATTACCAGGTTATAACTAGTTGTAAATGGTGATTATTCAAACAATTCGGCGCAAATGACGTTACGAAGCGTATTCGGCTGCCCACGAGTGATCAAACGAAGTGTAAGAATACTTGGTAGTCGGTTTCAACGGGTTAAACGGGTCTATCAAACGTTTTTATGAACCGATGTCTCAGGGTACTAGATTATGGATCTGGTCTGAGGATTCCTTAAAATCTGGAACAAGTTTGCAAAAAAAAGGGGAAAGTCTGGAAAAGTTGAAAAAAAAAAGTCCGGAGGCGTCTTCAAGAAACCAGGAAAGTCTTAATTAAATATATATAACTGGAAAATGAAGTAACAAACCAATTTTAAAGGGATTAGTTAATTCATTCGATATTGTTTCAGAACGCGCAATGAATTTTTTTTTTTTTTTTTTTTTTTTCGCCCTTTGGTTAATGCATGCCCCAACAATTAGAAGCATCTGCTAGATGTCTTTTATACTAGATTGGGTTAAAATGAAGTGCTTAGTAGATAATAATGTATTACGATACTATACGTATGACACTAACTATGTAGACGCGTTCGCTTGTTGTCAAGGCTATTTAACCCTAAATTCTTTTACAAAGACGCGTTCCCCTGGCAAGAAACTGAGTTAAAGGTACATTACTCCTTCATTGGGAAGCAGCAAGAGTTGCTTTTATTGAAAGGACCCTTAAGTATTGTTTTTGGGTATTCTCCACATAATAGTTGATATTTAAAGTAATGAGGCGTCGGGAAGAATCTAGATTAGACCCGGAAATGTAAGAAATCCGATTACATGAACATCAAGTTATTGTCACCGCCAATTCCGTCGTCATTTATTATGATACCATCCTTGACGTGATTGTTCACTTGTTCTTCTGATTGTTCATCTTCATGTTGGGTCTCTTGTTCTTTAGATGTATACTCTATATATTGATCTAAATTATCATTTAACAATTCGGAATTATACTTTATATTATAAGGCAAATTCATTTCTAATTCTTTAGAAGGTAATAATTTATCTTCCTCATTAATTTCGTCTTCAATTTCATCATAATATTCTTTTAAATTATCAATAACATAGTCAAATTTATTTAAATTTTTTAAATTCTTTAAATAAAATTGATAATTTGTAGTTAAATCTTTTGAATTTGGATGATATTTCCCATTTTTTTGTATTTCTAATAAATAATTTGATAAATTTGTATTTAGATATTTTAAATTATGACCAAATTTTAAATCTTTTTCTGTTAAGTAAATTAACCATGATAATTTATCTTCTTTTGTTAATTCAATAGTTTCATCTTCTTGTATTAATGATGGTTCATGTTGTTCAATTAATCCAACTGGTCTTTTCCCACTTATATCACCAACTTTAAATTGATTATAAAACTCTTGTCTTTCCTTTAATTTCCTTTTTTTTCTTTCTTGATCAGTTTCATTAGATTCATCAATCTTTCTTTTTTCAATTAAATTTATTAATAAGTTTTCAGGTACTTCCACTAATTTCTTACTTATTCTAAAATTATCACTATATTTTAACCAATCAACGAATGATTCTATCGATTTAGTATTATAATTTTGATGCTGAATTTTCCTAGATGTTTCAAATTTGGGATAATCATCTTGAATATCTAATGCACTCTCAAAGCTCGATGGCTTGATAAATTCAATATCAATCATCGATTGTAGTATATCCTGGATCTGTATTTGATTTGATTGTTGACGAATTATTGAATATTTTATACTTTTTTTAAGTAACGTCGTTAAATATCTGATATAAATATCAGTTAATATATTCACTATTGAGGGTTGGCATTTATCAAACCCACTACTCTTCAACATCTGACATATCGATATTCTTAATATCGAGAAATGAAATGATTCTTCCATGTTTATTATGAATAAGTAGCTAAAAGGTTGTTATTTAATCAAATTTGTTTTGAAAAAAATCTTTTAACTAAGGTGCATGGGTGTTTTTTTTTTCGCTTATTCTAAATCTTCCATAGCTAAATCTTGTACAGCTACTTCTTCTACAGCTACTTCTTCTACAAGTATGACTGATACAGCGGTATATCTGTATCTTATTGTATCTTAAAGTATCGTTAAGTATCTTATTTTATCTGTACACCTGCACATCTGTGACAATCAAACATTTATTATGAAAACTACAAACCTTGTTGTAATCTTTCACCAATTTTCTTAGAGGCAAAGGATAAAGCATTGAATAAACCCTTTTCGGATAATTCAATCTTATTCAAATTCAAATCATTGGAGATAGCGGAATTTGAAGGAGTATTGGTCACTCTTGAAACAATAATTGAAGGATCAATTTCTAATATAATACCATCATCAATAGTTTCATCAATACATAAACTAACCAAGTCATATTTTTCCAAAATAGTTGACTTGTCCAAGGTATTATCCAATAATATACTTAAAGCTTCATTCAAATTATTGGTTAAAGAATAGATTAATGATTCATTTTCATTAATTGAACTAACTAAAGCAATAATAACATCGTTGGTTTGCTTATAAGTTATTAAATGATTATCATATAATATAATATCTTGATTAACTTTATTTATCTTGGAAAATAACTGTTCTTCAAATTTTAATTGTTGATTAAGACTTTTATATGGATTGGAAACTATTTCATTTTCTTTGGTCTGGTAGTATTTCGCATACAACCTTGAACCCTTATTATCTAGTATCAATGCGGCGCTGACCGTATATAATGATATATTAAGTGACATCTTGTTCCTGTTGTTGACTCTAGTTGAAGTTGTTGAAAAATTAATTTCATTTTTGAACCACCGTGTTAATCCTGAGGGAAAACATCCGTACATCTCAAAAAGAGTACCCAGATGACCATGACCAGGTACTAGGTGCCAGGTACCAGATAAAGATACCAGATGGCCCGATACCAGGTAAATACCCGGCTGAATATTTGGCTGGGTATTTGGCTGAGTATTTGGCTGAGTAGTTCAGCGGTGAAGTTGTGAATTGATGGTAGTTAGGTCAGCTCACGATTAATGATCAACTACTTCGACCAAGCTGGGTAATGTGAGATCTTTATTATCTGTAAGTTGTCTATTAACATTTCGGATGTAGTTCAGCTAGAGGTTTTCAGTAGATTGGAGTTTGGGTGAATACGATATTTTATTTTGAAGACATTTTACAAAAATTCAAGGAAACTATAAATTTGCAACCAGACAAGATAACCACAAGAATACAACGTACACTAAGCAATTTGAAAGGAATCAGTAACCTTTATCATCCTTGAACACTTGATTCCCAACCAGGAAGAACTTGTACAATAATTTTATGCTTTTACTAAGTACAAACTATATATAGCCGTTAAAATTAACGTCAAGAAGCTGTGATTGGTGTCAGGTTGGTAGCTTTGGCTTTCTCACCGGGCTGTCTAGAGTTCTGCTTTCCAGAATTTTGCTTTCCAGAGTTTTGCTTTCCAGAGTTCTGCTGTCTAGAGTTCTGCTTTCCAGAGTTCTGCTGTATAGAGTTCTGCTTTCCAGAGGTTTGTTTTCCAGAAGTTTGTTTTCCAAAGGTTTGTTTTCCAGAAGTTTGTTTTCCAAAGGTTTGTTTTCCAGAGTTTTGTTTTCCAGAGGTTTGTTTTCCAGAGGTTTGTTTTCCAGAGTTCTGCTTTCCAGAGTTTTGTTTTGCAGAGGTTTGTTTTGCAGAGGTTTGTTTTCCAGAGGTTTGTTTTTCAGAGTTCTGCTTTCCAGAGTTCTGCTTTCCAGAGTTCTGCTTTCCAGAGTTCTGCTTTCCAGAGTTCTGCTTCGAACTGTTATGCCGGAGAGGACCAATGATCCTAACTGAAGTGTAAGTATATGGACAAAGCTTGATGAACTTTTTCGGGCGTTGTCCTTTGGCACAATATACCAAAACAGTAAACACCCTCTCTCTTCCACCGGTCGTTAAGATATCCAAAGGTTCTTTCATAGAAAGAAACTCGAAATGAGGAACGTTGTTAGGTTCAAAGTGGTCTTCGAAGTATAAGTGTTTGAGGTCTACACAAATCGGAGCATGGATTGTAAACTCTACTAGAATTGGATTTTTCGATGTGGGAACAGGGTTTATTGGTTTGCTTATTGTAGTATCTAATGGTCCTTCTGGGGAGATGCTCTTTGATCCAGAACGAGTTCTCGTAACTTTGAATGATTTTAAAGATTCAGTAAAAGCATCAGTGGACTCAGCAAAACCAGCACTATTACTTATTCGTATAGGTGGAGAAATTGTCGTTGCTTTAACTTCAGGAGACGGTGTAAGACTAGGCAGTTTAATTACGGGAATTTCTTCCCAGTCTCGATTATCTGGAGAAATCGTTTCAATATCTTTTTCAGACAGAGACATCGGAGCCAAAACCTCGAGGGTCAAAGATTCAGCAGAGCTTGAAGCCAAGCACGGTAGGGTGGGATCGCATGGCATACCAGGTGTACTTCTACTGGCAGTACTTCTACTGGCAGTACTTCTAACAAAGACGATCAAGTTTTGGTGAAAAATTTCAACGAGGAACAGATTTTTTTTTGCAAGCGAGAAAAATCGATTGCAACTTACAATAACTATTTAATATGAATACAACTTTTAATATGAATACAATTCTTAATATGAATACAACTTTTAATATGAATACAATTCTTAATATGAATACAACTTTTAATATGAATACAACTATTTATTAAGAATACAGAGTATTTAGGCTCCAACTAATTTAAAGACGAATTCATGAATATCTTTATGAAGAGGATTATTAAGATAGAATTCATCAGACAAGGCACTAACTTGATTAGCAATTGCTCTCCAACCAAAAATGAAATTAACAATTAAACCAACCATTAAACCAACAGCAACAATCAAGGGACCCAAGACATTATCTAAATGTCTTGAAGATCTTTCCATGATGATATCACGACGTTTATTAAAGATGAAATAACCCCATAAACCTGAAAAGATGGTTAAAGCAAAATAAATATAAGCCAAATTAGTAGCCAAAGTATAAGAATTAGCTTTATTTGTGGAAGAATAAATAATAAAAGTCAATGAACTTAACAAGGTAGTAACGTGTAACCAACGATTGAAAGTACGTTCATTAGCTAACCAAACTTTAGGTTCAATTTTCAAAGGACCAGCATTTTTAATTAAAGAATTTGGTTTTTCAATACCAATTGGTAAATCAATTTCTTCATCTTCCAGATCAACGTCAATTAATTTTGATAAAGTGTTTGGTAATTTCATTATTTTTGATAAAGTATTATTTTTTTTAGAACGTTGTAATAATTCTAATTCTTCATCGTCATCAATATTGAAATCATCACTACTTTCAATATCTGGAGGAGGAGAATTAATTTTTTTAGTAGGAGAATCTTCAATTTCATCAGATTGGTTAAAAATCGAGCCACTAAAAGATTTTGAACGAGGTTGGAAGCTAACTTGACCAGTATGATTTGATAACATTGATTTGAATTTTGACATATTTTCTTCATCATTCTGTTGTTTAATTAATTTTCGATGAGAATCAATATAAGCTTGTTGAGGATCAATTTTTATGTCTGATTCTAATTCATTAAACCAAAGAGGAATGTTATCTAATTTATCATCTTCTAAGAATAAAGTACTTATACCATGAATGAATTTACTAAAATTTGGAATTTCTTTAACCAATCCACTATTTACTAAATCATCAATCCAAACCAATTTTTTAGTTTTTTTAGATTTGATTTTAATTTCTAATTCGGCATAAGGAAATTTGGAATATTCACCTTTTCTTAACAAATTAAAAGGGTTACTAATTTTGCTATCGATATCTGATCTATGCCATTTATTTGGATTTCTAATTGGACGTTCAACATCAAAGGCATCTTCTCTAATGAAAAGTAAATCCGAATCAATAACAATACGAACTTTATCATCCCCAGGAATTTGGAAAGCAGTTCTTTTATAAACTGTTCTTATTGTTGGTTGAATGTTATTATCCTTAACAAATTTAATTAAGGAAGTTAAGTTTTTTTCAATTTCAGCGAGATTTTCTGGCAGTTCACCTTTTCTTTGTAATTTCTTCAAGTATTTTTCAACTGAAAAAGTTCTATTTATAATTGAATTAAGATACTTTTCTTTTATATTCAATTTTTCATCAACGTTATAGTGTTCTAAAGTTTGATCAAAATTTTTCTTTTCAATTGAAATTTTTGGTTTATTAATCAATTTCCCAATCCATTTGATTCTTAAAGTTGAAGTATTTGGGTTTTTAATCAAACGATTATTATAAATATCAAAATTTGAGTTATCAAAATATAAACAATTGATTAAAGAGTCATTCTTATCAATATTACTAAACTCATTACCAGAATTATTTTCTTCTTCATCGTCATCGGATTGATCATCACTATAGTAAGTTGGACTATCTTGATTATAAATTAAAACCGGTAAATGACGTAATATACTTGCTTTAACTTCCATTAAATTATCTGGATGAACCCAAAATTTAAAGGATTGATAATCTTGTGGATCTTCATTAAATGATGATAACTTTGATAATTGTTGATTAATATCGTAATTATCTCTTAAGAATTGAAATAATGCACTAATTTTATATAATAATGGACTATAATCTTCCAGGTGAAAGGGTAAATTTGATAATCTAACGTTCAACAAGGGTTTAACACTAAATTTTGGATGTAATCTATCATGTTTTTTAACAATTTTGATGAATCCCGTATAGTTCAATCTTTGGAAATGGTTTAATTCTTGAGTATAATTAAGAATTGAATCTAACTCATTTTGAAATTGATTAATATCCAAATCTTTATCCGCATTAGTTGTTTTAGCTTGTAAATTATTCAATTCATCGTTTAATTCATCAAATTTCTTTGCTTGGAAAGTATAAACTTTTTCTAAATCTGAATCCAAAGCGGCAACAAAATTTTGTTCATCCTTATCTGACCAGTTATTTTGCAATACAACTCCTTCCTTCAATAATTTCTTCAAATGAGTATAGTTAATATAGTACTGTTTCCAAGGAGCAAACGTCTCGGACTCCAACTTGGCTCCAAACAACATTGGTTCACTGGACCCACTCATTCCTGCTTGATTAATTGAAGTAGTTGGATTTTTCACTTTTTAAATATAATTTATTGATATTTCCCACGTGGGGGAAACATCGGTACACCAACAGGATCTACACCCTTACACCAAATCCCTTCTATTTACGATACTTACGATACTTACGATACTTACTATACTGATACTTACTCTACTTCCTCTACTTCATATACCATGCTACTTACTATACTGACTACTCCTCTGCTAGGCTACTTCTCTGCTATGCTACTTCTCTGCTATACCACTCCACTAGCAGTACTTCGCTGCTCACTGTAGACTCTTCAGAACGAACCTAATTAATTAATTAATTAATTAATACACAAATTGAACAATAAACTAATTGACAGGCATCGCTAATTTCATAGGGCATTAATTAAAGTTCAATAGTCATAGTCTTGTGGTGGAAATAGTTTATTACTGTTACTGTTACTGTACTGTTACCGTTACTGTTACTATTAACATTACTATTACTGTTACTATTAATATTACTATTACTGTTACTACTACTATTAGAGTATGAGATGCCTAGATGCTCTTTTGCAACCACATTCGAGCTCTTACTAGCTTGATACCAAGGTTCTTCAGCCTGGCTCAAGCTCGTGCTGTTTGGCTATCTCTCAATACTGGTTGAGCTGTGGATATGGGTTAATCCGTTTTCATACTGGACCATCTATCTGAACACTGGTTAAGCAGTCTTACAAGCACTTACTAACTTCTATGACTGGCATATCACGTGTACATAACAGCCGTTCGTATAGTGATATTTTGTACCTAATAAATTATCATTGGAAGCTGACTAGTAAGCATTCAACGATACAACCCGAGGCCCTGGCTGAGCTGAGGTGACCGTTCAGTCCAGAATGTAGTAATACCGGCCACCACTTGTACCGTGTATATCTCTACTGTCGTTAGTAAGATTGAATACTTGGTTATTGGTCTATCTTTTGATGTACGGAGGTGTTCACCAAATTTTTTTTCACTATCATTAGATTTACTTCAAAATAAGTACCAGACCACTATAGCTCTAGCATCCAGAAACAAACATTGGCCGGTCAGTTGGTTTTATTGATGATAAGGTTTCTAGCTAACATTTTCGACTCCATCTCCAGTTTTTTAACTCAAGTTTACATTAAAAAATTCTCTACAATTGAAGATTATGATAAACCACTGCGTTCAGGCAGTGTCAGTAATCAACCTGAAACCACAATTGAAGCAAAAGATAAGATGTTAACTGCATCTACAGAATCAGATTATGGTACTGACCTATTCCCCAGTGAAAATTCCCGGTATGCGTCTTATTATAAGCCGAAAACTCCATCTCCTGTTGTTATTACCGATGATGAAGATGATCCAGATATTTCCTTTGATTTAACTTTTTTAAATCAACCCGATTCACCTCCACCAAAACCAACTAGCGACTATGATAGGGTTGTATCGAATTTCTACTTCCCAGCATCTCCAATATCAAAATATAACTACTCATTCATTGATACTATAGTTGATGTAACTTCAACTTTAACTGCTAATGATTTTTTCAAGATTGATAAAAAAAATTTTTTGAATAAAATTACTAAAGAACGTTTATTGAAAACTTCAAAATTGAAAAAATTATCTCATGATCAATATAATCAAGTTTTAAAATTATGGAATTCAAATGATATTAATAAAAAAGTTAAATCTCGTTTTGCAATTGATATTACTATAAAAGATTTGAAAACTTTAAAAGGTACTAATTGGCTAAATGATAACATTATTGATTTTTATTTAAATCTTATCTCTCTACAAAATTCAAATATCTTCTGTTGGACAACTCATTTTTATACTACTTTACTTAAAAGAGGTTATTCGGGAGTGGCTAGATGGTCTAAACGTAAAAAAATAAATGTCAATTCAAAAAATTTAATCATTATTCCAATCAATATCTTAAGTACTCATTGGTCCTTAGCAATAGTTGATAATATCAATCTTACAATCACTTATTATGACTCTTTAAATTCTTCTGGTAATTTAAATGCTTTATTATTAATTAAAGACTATATGATTCAAGAAGCAGTTAAAAATAATTCTCCTCTTAATTATCATGATTTTAAACTCATACCTAATTTTAAAACTCCTCAACAAGAAAATGGTAGTGATTGTGGTGTCTTCACTTGTACTTGTGCTAATTTCATCGCTAATAATAAACCTTTAAATTATTCTCAAAATGATATGTCAACTATTAGATCAAGAATGTGTTTTGAGATTCTAAATGAAAAATTAATCGATTAACTCCTTTTAAAAAATCTTATTTAAAATACTCTTACTTTCATGACCGGTTTTTTCAATTTTACTAATTCTTTCTTCATATCCAATGATTTTATAAGTGCTTCCTTTAATTTTATCACTCAAGTAATTTAATCTTTCTTTTAATAAACTTAAATCATTCAATTGACTTATCTTATTAACTTCTTCTTCATACTTGACAATCTTTGTATTCTCAATATTAATTAAATTTGTATAATAATCAACTTCATAAAATTTAAAGATTTTCTCATCTCCAACTAAGTCCTGAAATGCTGCCTTATATAATGGCCTTCCGGTAGATATACTACTCAAGATTCCTTTATCTCTCTTCAAACTAATTAAATCATTTTTTTCTAAAGTTGATAATGTCATCATCGTTTCATTAGATGATTTAAATAATGGACATTTATTCATTTCTTCAAAACTTATCTCATCTTTATCACTTAATAACCTCATTATAGTCCAAATTTGTGCACTTGACCAGTTAAATTCCTTATTATCTGTATGATTCAAGAAAAACGTAGTCACTTGTTCTGCTGCTTGACTGACCATTTCATTCAATGCATCTTTAGGGGTTTCTCCGGATTTAATACGTCTGACAAAGGCTTGCAAATCTAACATTCTTCCTCCCAAAGGTTTCAAACAAGTGTCAATTTCGTGCTTGGCTTCAAAATCATTACCTAATTGATTGATCACGTATTGCTGTGAACTCTTTTCTGAAGCATCTGACAATGATATCGTCTTGAAAACTTGATTGGGTAATGAATCAGTCAAATGTTGTATACTTCCAACATCATGGGTGATATAAATAACATGGGCTAAATTACTTTGAATTAATTGAGCAGTCCAATCACTGAGTAGTTTATAAATGAAATCATGATTGCCATCGGTTTTCTTCATGAATTTATCAATAACAATAATTGGTTTTTCTTCAGGAAATTGCTGCAAATAATCATCTTCTTTGATAACAACTTGCTCTCCATTATGTCTGTTTCTTCTCTCAGTTGCTTTCTGATAGTCATTAAATCCAGAAAGTCCAACCGATCTGATTGCTTGAGTAGCCAACAGTAAGATGTTTTTCAATTGAGTTTCTTTGGATTCACTTAATCCCGATTTTTGACCAGTAACACTTTGAACTCCCAAATCAATAAATTGTGATACCGAATTGGTCCAGGTAAAAATAGGGAAGTATCCAACTTGATTAGCGAAGTTTTGAATTAACGAATTATCAGATCTTGACTTGGCTAAATTATCACAATCAATAAATAAAACTTTTTTACCCAATACTGGATCATTACCCAAGGTATGTTCCATAACAAATTCTTGTTTACCAGAACCTTTTGGACCTTTAATAATCATAAATGTATTAATATTTTCGTGTATCCATAATTTCAATTGTTTAATTCTTTCAAATCTTTCATTCCATAAAATATTAATTTTTTCGGAATCTCCAGATGATTGTTGTAAACCAATGATTTCTTCACAAGTTGAGTTCAAATGGTCATCAATATAATTATATCCAGTAGTAATCCAACCTTTAACGGTTTGAAAAGGGCTATAAATAACTTTGACATATTCGTTATCTTTATATTTCTCCAAAGAATACGTTTGACCAATTTTCAGTTCAATGAAAAATTGTCTAATCGGATCAAAAATAAGCACGGCAACGGTTGCAATAATAGCCAAAATTGTAGGAATCGAGATTCTTTGATGATTCACAATAAAGTCAGTAATATAATTGACTCTTTTAATTGGAATGTATTGTAAGTGCAATACAGTTTTCCCTTTATTCAATGATAAACCAGTAACACAATTTTTAGCACTAATGGCAGATTTAATACCACGGAAGATTATAGTTGCAAACGGATCTGCTTTAGGTGGAATGATATCTGTTATCAAACCGTACCTTCTGAATAACAAGTACAATTCCTCTTCAGTCAATGGATCACCTTCAAAAATCACTTTTATTCTTGAACTAGGAAATCTACTCAAATCTTCAATCCAAGGAACACCCTTAACTTGATGAGCAGTTGGATGGTTATTCCATATTAGGTTTTGAACAAATTTAAAGATGTTTTTATGAGAATCAAGTTCGTTTTCCTTAATATTTGATTCAATTTGATTGATAAACTCTTTGGAAGTCATATTTTGCGGAATTTGATATTTGACAAATGCCCCACCATCTCTTTTCAAAGGCACCAAATCGACGATCTTAGCATCTGATGGTAACGGATTAGTATCGGTATTGGTTAATTTCTCAACCTGTTCAATTACCTTTTCGTTAGTATATCTGTTTTGTACAGACGATAGCAAAAACCTAAAATATTTTTGGAATTGAAGTTTCGAAATAGCAAATGGATAAAGATGATTGAAATACAACACAGTTTCTGTTTGGTGCTGATACTCCAACACCCCAGTTGTTTCTGCAGAGTTGTCGGTATCAATTTGGTTATTCTCCTGCTTCAAGTTTTCAACATCCCAAGAATAATGTCTCACCAATTGATAACGGAAACCCTGAGGTCTCGACTTAGCAACCGAAATCCTTGATGGAACCAACAACCTTGTTGATAATCTGGAATACATTTCAAGTCAATTGATGTCGAAATACAATTAATCTCCTACAGGTGGCGATATATCGAATTTATATAAAAACCCCTGCTACTTTATTTGCTCTTTTTTTTTTCTTTTTGGCTGACCAGCCGCAAATTCGGAGATTATCAACTAACCAAAGGATCTTGATCTTCTACTAAGACTCCTGATTGCTAGGTTATATGGTTGAAAGTGTACTTAAAACTAGAGCACGTCTACAAAAAGTGAATGTATCAGATCAATTATCAACCAACAATGCAACCATTGTTGGCTCTACCTCCATAGCGTACCAAAAATATCCTATATGTACTGAGAAGTAGAGGCCAAATTGATCGTGAAGACATCATTCTAGGCTTCGCTTTGAATCATTATACCACGGAAGCAAAGGTATAAGGATCTTCGAAGAGGCCAGTATAACTCGGGTACTAAATGCAAAAAAACAAAAAAAAAAAAGAAGATATAATACCCCAGTTAATTCTTGCGGAAAAAACTCCAACTACAATCATGTCATTGCAGGTATCAGCGTATATTCGGTCTATGTAGACTTGGGTATCGATAACTGGAGGAAAAGAAGAAGCAGAAGAACTTGTTGTAGTAATGAAAATTTTTTTCAAATTTATACGGTACCGAAATCGTGCGGGTAACAGTAAACTGTGACTACATAATGAACTAGGGTCGAAAGGACATTAATATACAAATATACAGAAGAGAAATCTAATCAATGTTTGCCGAAGGAATGAAGGAATCAGGATGTTTCAAGAAATCGGTAGTTTTCAAAGGTCTGACTTGATTTGGATCCATGTTTGTAGTGACTTTCTTCCCACCTTTATAATTTTCTCTAATATATTCCTTCATGGATTTGAGAGCAGCTTCTCTGCAAAGTTCACGCAAGTCTGAACCACTAGAGCCTTCAGTATCGGCCACGATGGCTTCCAAGTCGAAGTCGTTTTCGTCGAGTTTAGCGTCCACCAAGATTTTTCTCAATATGGATCTTCTTTGTACCGAAGTTGGTCTACCAATTGAGAATTTCTTAGGGAGTCTTCTCATGAAAGCAGCATCGATATCGTGTTGTCTATTAGTAGCACCCATCACCATTATTCTACCATTGGAGACCAACCCGTCCCATAGAGTCATGAATTCAGCTTTCAACATTGAACTGACCTCATGATCGCTCGAAGAACGATCTCTTAAAAAGGAATCAATTTCATCAATAAATATAATACAAGGTTGTAATTTGTTTGCTAAGGAAAAAATGGCATCGACAATCTTATTGGATTCCCCATACCATTTGTCCATTATAGTAGACATTCTTATCAGCAAGAAAAAGGCTCCACTTTCCTTAGCAATGGCTTTTGCCAACATGGTCTTACCACAACCCGGAGGTCCATAAAACAATACCCCTTTTGGTGATTGGACCAAACTAGAATGGGCAGAAAACAAGTCTGGTTCGGTTAATGGTAAAATGACTGCTTCATGTAATTCATCAATAACTTCTTGCATCCCTCCAATATCTTCAAATGTAACGTTTATATCCTCGGGTGTTACTAATGAATTAAGCAATGATTTCTCATATTCATTGAAAACCAAATTCTTCAAGTCTGGATTCACTTGCTGTATTTTCTTCAAAACAGTGGCTCCTTTCTTCTTAGCTTCTTTGGTTTTAACAGAGTTATCAATAGAGTCGTTAAGAAGGTGATTCAACATATAATACATTGAGAGTCCTGCTCCCGTAAGGAAAAAGAGATCTCCCAAGAGCTTAAGATCAATCTTGACCCCCCACAATTCCAACTTGAGTTTATTCATTGTAGCTATCTATCCCGTAATCAAAAACTCTAATGTTCCATCAAGGAGGCGATTTGTTGGATAAAGCTGGAGTTGGACTTTTTTTCTAATCAAATGATAATCCTGTATATGCCAATCCACTAACAAAACTGAAAAAAAAAAAAAAGATTCAACATGCTTCTGATGAGATGAGTTTGATTTATAGAATACCTCAGCATTAGCATAAACGATGGCATTTGGAAAGGATAGGAGGTCTAGAAATGAAGAAGAACGCCATGGTATAAAACTTCCGGGTGAACTTCTCGACCAAATCAATTCTACTAGCTATGATAGCGATACAAGATTTAGTCAATTCAATAATAAGAAGAGGAAGAAGTCAGAGCCACAGATTTCAAGAAAGGAGAAGAGGAAACAAGAACGTAACTTGAAAAAGCATAAGAAGTCGAAGAACCAGCCGAACCAGAGAAGTTCAAAGGGTCACGAACAGACACCGCAACAGAGACATAGAAGTGAAGATGATCTTGAAGAAGACCTACAAGAAGACGATTCTATGAGAGCTTTGAAAGTGAAGAAAGCAAACGTAAGCGAAGAACACGACGATCCTTTGGCTGCCTTGAAAGCATTGAAACAGTTCAAAGGATCGAGAAGTAATGGTGATATTCGCATCGTAAAAGAAGATGATTTAGATGATGAGCTAAGTGAAAATGACCTAGGTGATGAACTAAGTGAAGATAATCTAGATGATAACGACTCAGCTGATGATCAGTTGGAGGAAGATGAGTTTCAAGGTTTCGATGAAGATAGCAGAGGCAGTGAAGAAGAAGTTGATGAAGAACTAGACTCAGACGATTTTGATGAAGAAATCGACGACGATGAAGAGATTCCAGATGATCCTCTTGCACAATTAAAAGCTTTGAAAGAGGCCAAGTCAAAAGATAAACCCAAGGAAACGAAAAAAGGTAAAAGCAAAGCTCCTGAGCCTGAATTGGTTCCTGATTTCTCTCAGTCGGGCGGTAGAGAAGAGGACGATATGGAGTTCTATGCCAAAAAGTTAGGTTTGAAAAATGGTAAGAAGTCAAAATTGTCAAAGGAAGACGATGACGATCTTATTGGTGGGTTGCTTGATGGTTTGGACTTTGACTATTTGGACGGGTCTGAATCAAAAGAAACAAAAGACTCAAAAGATACAAAAGCCTCGAAAGGTAAGGATTCCAAAAAGAATAGCGATCTTCCTTTTAGCTCAGATGATGAAATAAGTGAAGGTGATTTTGATTCAGATTTAGGCTCTGAACTCGAAGGTTTAGAGTCGGAATCTGGTGAAAGCGACGATGAAGATACACCACGAGTCAAGGAAAACCCTTATGTTGCACCTGTACAAGATAATTCAAATTCAGAAGATGAGACTGATGGGAATGGTGAAGCTCCTAAAAAATACATTCCTCCTGCATTACGTCGTAAATTAGCATTAGAATCTTCAGAAGTCTCTCCCGAAATATTAGCTCTTCAAAAATCCATCAAGGGGCCCTTAAATAAATTATCGGAAGCTAACATTGGATCAATTGTGAATGAAATCAATGGTCTATACACTTCTTATTCAAGACATCATGTCACAGATAACATTGTTTCTATTGTATTGGATAGTATAGTTCAACAAGGTAGACTTCTTGATACTTTTGTTTATTTGCATGCTTCATTAGTTGTTGCTATTTATCGTTTACAAGGTGCTGAGTTTGGTGCTTTTTTTATTCAAACATTGGTTGAAAAATTTGAAAAATACCAAAAGGAAGATACCCAAGGTAAAGAAGCTTCTAACGTAGTATCCTTATTATCCTCAGTTTATATGTTTCAATTAGTCTCTTCAAAATTGTTATACGATATCATTAAAACATTAATTAATGACCTTAATGAAAAAAATGCAGAGTTATTGGTAAGATTAATCCGAAACTCAGGTAATCAAATGAGATCTGACGATCCTTCCTCGTTAAAAGATATTGTTCTTTTGATTAAAAATAAAGCATCTTCACTTACATCAGATCAATTAAATACTAGAACTCAATTTTTAATTGAAACTATCACCTCTTTGAAAAATAACAAGCTTAAGATTAATAACGAGTCAAGTCACCAGTTGACTATTAGATTGAAAAAATTCTTGGCCACTATCAATAATAATAAATTCAATGATCCAATTCAAGTGTCGCTTGATGATATTCATAATGTTGAAACAAGAGGAAAATGGTGGCTAGTTGGTTCTGCCTGGAAAGGACTTGATAACAACACGGAAAGTACAGAAGTAAACGTTAATCAAGAAGCTTTGGATGATATCTTAGATAATGCTGAACCCAATTGGATGGAATTAGCTAGACTGCAAAGAATGAACACAGATATTAGAAGAGCCATCTTTGTTTCGATCATGTCAGCTAATGATTATGTTGATTCTCTTACTAAATTGGATAAGTTAGCCTTGAAAAGGTCTCAAGAAAGAGAAATACCTCGTGTCTTAATGCATTGCACAGGTGTTGAACCTGCTTGGAACCCATACTATGGAGTTTTAGCAGCAAAATTATGTGATAGTCATCAACACAGAAAAACTTTTCAATTCATGCTTTGGGATTTACTAAAAGAATTAGATGGTCCACAAGATAATGATTCTGAAGCAGAGGACTTCACGGGTTTCGATAATGATGAAGATGATGAAAGCAAATTGAAAAGGATTCTCAATTTGGGTAGATTTTACGGTTTCCTTTTAGCTGAAGGTTCATTGCCTTTACACATTTTAAAAAACATCAACTTTTTAACTGCTGCTAGTGACAGTAAATTACTTTTGGAAGTATTATTCGTCACCTTATTGGACAACATTGCTAAGAAGTCACAAGTCAATGCTGTAGGTACTGGATTGAAATCAAAAAAGGGTCAAGACCAAAAATTTGATGATAGAATATTAATCGAAAGGTTGTTGAAAGCCAGGGAACAAAAATCTTTATTAAGAGGGTTGCAATATTTTTTGGTTGAAAAAGTACAGAAGAGTGACTTCATCAGTGGTAAAAAACAAAGAAAGAGAATTGATTGGGCCATTAACTCTTTGCAAGATATTATAGATGAATTCTTGAGAGAATCTGCAGACTGAATACAAGTAATTAAAGTTTACCTATGTACATTAATCTATAAATCACTTCTACTTAATTATGCATTATATAATTCTTTTTAATATAGCGACAGACTCGACATGCTTTGTTTGTGGGAAGAAGTCAAATCCTACAACATCTTGAATTTCATATTGTACAGACCCATCTTGTTGCAATAAATTTAACATTTGTAAATCTCTTGCCTGAGTGAAAGGGTTACAACTGATATACACAACCATCATGGGTTTAAATTTAAGAAGTTGTTTTAAAAAACTTTCATTTGATCCTTTACGGGAAGGATCCATTATCAAGATAGATTTGTCACCTGTCACTTGTGAATCAGCAAACACTTGATTTGAGAACAAATCTTCGGAGTTTCCAGCAATGAATTCAGCTTTTTCTGGAAGCTTTAGGCCGTTGAGGCTTGCATTATGCTCTGCATACTTAATAGACTTTTTGGAAATTTCTATCCCAAATATCTTTCCATCTTTCTCGGGAACCTCTTTAGAAAGTGAAATACCAAAAAAACCTGAACCACAGTATGTATCAACTATATATTTGAAATTTAAATTACTTTCGTGAATATGATACTTGATATAATCAATTACTTGTGGTAAGATATAAGAGTTGTTTTGAAAAAATTCAGAGGCTTCAAATTGGAATACAAAGTCCCCAACCTTTTCAGTAACAACCTTTCCTGTGTCTGTTATACAGACTTGATCAAAATCCCCTGTTTTATGATCAAGTCTAATGCTGTCTCGCAAAAAAAGAGTAGGACTAATCTTAGCCTTTATTCGTTGCTTGGTCAGCATTTTATTTATCTGTACTCTATCTAACTCTTCAAGAACTTTGGATTTTAATTTAGGAAATTCTTGGTTGATCAGAGGTGTTGCGATTGGACAATGATCTATGTCAACAATACCAACAGGGTCATGTATGTCATTAAAACCAATTTTTGTATCTAAAGGTTTCACATCTCTTCTAGGTTTGAAATGAGGAGTGATTTTGGTTCTGTAAGAATATTGCATCGGAGAATCCATAACGCTCCCAAATCCGTCAGCCCTTTTAGCTTTGAATTCTTCATAAAGTGATGGATAGTAAAATTTAAATGCTCTTTGAATGACGCTTTGCTTAAAGCGAAGCTGGTCATCATTATTCATCATTTGTAATTGACACCCCGAACATTGATCAAAGTTGGAGCAGACTATAAGTCTATCATTTCTGCGAGTGAGCCTCGACCTCGAATTCAATACTTTTACTAATTCACCTTCTGAATGTATAGCCATATGTCTTCCTATCTTTACATCTATAATATCACCTGGAATTGCCTTTGGAACTCTCACAACAGTATGACCGGCTTGGGCTTGATCGTTTAAGTATGACCGTCTTGGAACAAAACAAAGGCCATCTCCATTAGAAGTCAAATAAATAACTTCAACTTCATGAGCAATAGAATTCATCAGGCCTGGTTGAGAGTACAGCTCTGCTAGATCGCTTGGGATTTCGAGATCTTTTACAGCTAAATCTAACTGATTTGTACTATTGAAAATATCAAGAGCCTCTTGTACTTCATGAAAGAAAACACTAACCCTTGATGCAACACCGGCTTCATCTCTCTTGGATTTGAGAAAATGTTTCCAATATTTTCTAGGTTTAATCTCATTTCCTACTTGGTCTTGGATTAGAACAGATTTTGAACTATTTCCTGGAATATTACTGGGAGTAGTGGGTTTTAACTCTATACTACTTTTACTAAAGCTTCGAGTTGCAAATATGTTCTTTGGATAACGATAACGCCCCGATCGTATTGAAGCTATCATATCAAGCTTCAGTGTGTTCCTAATCATCTCATCCGATAGAAAGAGACTTTAGTTTTGAGATGGGATAAGCAAAATCCTGCTCGCTTTTATTGGAGAAGAGAACAATTACTTCAGCTGCGAATTTTTGATTTTAAATCTCTAACTACATCAATTTGTCTATAAAAATATCCATTAACACGTAAATATATTAGTTTCGAAAGCGGTTGGAAGCGGAGAAAAAAAAATTTGAAGATTAAAGAAATGTGAAAGAGCTAACAATTCAAAAGATACGTAAGAAGAGAATATGTAGTAACTAAGCTGCAGCATCGGTAAGAGGCACTTGAGTTTCTTCCTCAGGGTAATCTCTCAAATCCAAAGTGACTGTTTTGGAGCTGTTTTCCTTTTGTTCTCGATAAATACCAACAAGGGCATCTGATTTTTCAAATAAAGAGCTCTTTAAAGATATGACAATAAATTGGAAATCTGGTCCAGCATATTTTTTAAGGTAATTAGCAACTTTGTTGACGTTTGAATTATCCAAAGCAGCATCAACTTCGTCAAGAACGAAAAATGGCGATGGTTGATAGGAATGGATTGCAAATAATAAAGCTAATGCTGCAACGGTTTTTTCACCACCCGATAATAATTCCATATCTCTGAATCTTTTCATTGGAGGCATAGCATGATACTTTATACCAGCACCATAAGGTTCGTCTTCGTCTTCCAACGTTAAGTAAGCAGATCCACCTAATGGCGAGGCAGCTGATTTTGTTAATTCTTTGTAAATCAGATCAATTTCACCAGAAATATGATCAAAAGCATTCATAAATAAGTCGGTTCTTCGTTGTCTTACATCATTGAAAGCATCAACGATTTTTTGCTCCTTTTGTCTTGCTTTTGTAAAATCTTTATCGAATGATTTCAATTTTGTTTCGACTTCTTTCAATCTTTCCACAGCCTTGGCATTTGGTGTGAGTTGCTCCAATTCACCAATTACTGATTCAAGTCTTGCTTGTAATTCAGCTTCTATTTTCAAATTGAAATTTTCACGTAAACGTTCACTTAATAAAGAATAATCCAACTCTATATCGTAAACTTCTTTAATCAAAGTGTCGGTGTCATCACTAAGAGAGAAGGATTCCAAGAACCCATCTTTAAAAGGGATATCGATACTGGAAATTTTACAGTTTTTCAAAATATTGACCCTTTCAGTATCTACTTTAAGTAAAACTTCACCAACGTTGGTAATCGCTTTATTCATATTTTTGATTTCTCCTTCAATTTCATTAACAGTAGACTCAAGGGATTTAGAACTTTTCAAACTTTCTTGGAGAACGTTAACTGCAGCCTCTTTTTCGGAGCGAGTGACATCTAACTCTGCTTCGAGACCATCTGATACACTCTTGATTGATTCTATTTGTTCATCAACGGTAGCAAGGTTTTCATTGTGTTTTATCAAATCTTCCCGTAACTTCTTTTCTCTTTCCTCTATGTCACGAAGACGATCATCTTGAAACTCTAATTGGTTAGTTAGGGATGCAATCGTTTTAGTGAATTGAGTTCTTTCTTTGGCTTTGTTTCTCAAGGAAGAACCATGAAGGTTTTCATAATCTGTTATACCATTTGTGAATCCATGTTTACGAGAGAATTCGGAATAGATTTTGTCTTGTAACTTTTTAATTTTTGTATGGGTTTGATTCAATTTTGAATCAACATCCTTCATTGAAGAGTTTTGGTTTTTGATATTATTTTCCAATTCTTTTATCAAATCATTGTGAAATTGAATTTCTGATTTCCTTTCATTAATCTTTCTTTCAATGTTTGATGTTTGATTTCTCAAAATTGGGATCTTATCCTCAATCAGGTGGATTTCTTCCATAAGCATATTAATTTCAATTTCTTTTGGTCTCTCTTCTGCTAAACTAGCCAAGGATGTTGTGAGATCATCTTTTCTTTCGGTGAGAGCCTTCCATTCAGTCTTATCCCATCTCATGGAGCCAGGTGATTTATTTTCTTGCTGACCAGCAGTCATCAAACCAGATTTGTGAATAACTGAACCATCCAAAGTAACCAATTTGTTATCTAAGTTATGATGGGATTCCCATTTTAATTCCCTTGCAGTATCAATGGTGTCCACTACGACAGTATCACCAACAACATACTTGATAGCCTTTTCTAATGAAACGTCTTCAAAATCAACTATATCAATTGCAGGTTTGGCATGAGGATGAACGGTTCTTAAATAATTAAGATTAATAGGATCGTTAACCACTGAGTCAAGAGGTATAAAAGTAGCAACACCTGCACGTCTCTCTTTCATAATTTCAATACACTTATAAGCAGTGGAGGTGTTTTCAACAATAATGGCATCGAAATTCCTTCCTAATACAGTCAGGAGAGCATTTTCAAATTTCTGTTGGGAAGGACGAACTAATTCATAAACGAGTCCCCTAATAGCACCTTCTTTGAAGGAATTCTTCAACATGGATACATTTTCTCTCAATTTTTTTTGTTTATTTGATTCTCTTTGTTGGGAAGATAATTCATCCAATCTGATCAATACATTACGTAATTGAGTATTTAATTCTAGTTCTTCGAAATTTGCTTCTTCTTTTCTTTTGATCAAACCATCTTTCATGTCTGATTTCTCTCTTTTCAAAGTCAAGAGGTCATTAAGTTCGGTAGTTAAATCGACAAGTTTAGGTTTTAACTCAATACCAATAATTGATTCTAGTTCTGATATTCTAGAAAGAGCATTATTTTTTTGATTATTATAATTATTAATATTGGAGCTTATCAAGTCTTTCTCATTGAACAACAAACTGAGGTCCTGTTCCAATTGAGAACCCCCATTTGCCAAAAATTCATCTCTTAATTCCTCATATTCCTTGATTGCTTCTACTGAAATAGTGGAATTTTTAGCTGATTCAATGGCTTTGCTTTCAAATTGTCTGAAAAGCCTTCTCGTATCATGAAGTTTCTTTTCGATCTTTTTCTTTTCAAGTTTTTGCTTTGTTATATCTTCTTGAATATCTTTTATTTTTCCTTCACACAAATGAATTTTACTAATCAATGATTTCCTACTTGCTTGAATAGGGAATAATTCTCTAGTTTTAGACTCGGATTTAGAAGTCAAGTCTGATATTTGTTGATCTATTTTCTTCACATGAAGATCTCTTTTTGAATATTTTGAAATGATGTTTTTATAAGATTTTTCTTCTTGCGATAGTTTGTTTTGCAAATACTTCAATTCCTTTTTCTTATCCTTCAAATCATTCAAGAGGTTATCATGCTTTTGCTCACTATGGTAAAGCTTGTACAAGTGAATCATTTTGATAAGTTTATTTCTCTCAGTCAATTTGTTTTCAAATAGCTCTTGTTCGATAAGTTGTTCTTTATATTGTTTAGATTCAGAATTTAAAGTTCTCTTTCTGGAGAAGACTGAAGTAGAAAATTCATGTGCTTTATCTTGTTCTTCTTTTAATCTTTCATATTCACTAGTGAGCTCATTGGATCCACTAATTGTTTCTATTAGACTAGTCAAATCTTTAGGGGATTGAGCAGCAATCTGTTCGACGTCACCTTGAAAAACTAGGAAATTTCTAGCCTTAATCAAAATATTTTCTGCTTTCAAAACCATTGAATACTGCAACGCCGTCACCGTTTTATCGTTGATTTTATAATCACTGTTACCATTTGCTGTAATCGTCCGTTTCAAATTCAATCGCTCTCCATTAGATTTTTCATAAATCGCAATAACGTGTGCTTTAGTGGGATCTCGTGAAATATCTTCAGCTGTATTTTCAATTATCGAGCTATTGGCACCACGACGGCCTCGGTATATCAAGTCTTTCAAGTTGGATGACCTCAAATGCGATGATTTCACCCCCAAGACAAACGAAATGGCATCCATCATATTCGATTTCCCAGCACCATTGGGCCCAATGATTGAAGTGAACGATGACGTACCAAACCCGATCACCGACGTACCTCGGTACGACTTGAAGTTATGAAGCTCCAATCCAATAAGTCTACCCATGCTTTCGTTTCAATACAGGTTGGTTCTATTGAAGAAAGAGTGATTTAAACGCTGATGTGATGGATCTTTTTGTTTATCGTAAAGTAAGACGCGTCTCTTTTTTTCATATTTGATGCAAATGTCGTGCACTGACGAAAGCTCAAATATCAAAAAGAGATTCGGCCGATAAGACTTGATGGTGTACGGGTCTTGCCGCACGATAAAGCCCGAGAAGCAGATTAAGGATTAATCAAGTTGAATAATTAGAGGTTATAATATCAAAGTATAGCTACCATGACAGGTTATCCAGAAAAAGAGCCATTATTGGGGTCTGAGCGTACGCGCAGGTTTGCTGCCGATAACGAGGTGTCGACTATAACTTGCACTCCTCTGTTCTCGACCCTTTTAGCCAATCCTTTTCAATGTCTACCCCAATTGACAAAACAGAAAAGTAATGAGGATGAAGTTCTGGATGATAGCGAGATAAGCTATGTTGATGATGATGAACAGCTACCAGACCTTCCTTATGTGACTAGTCCTACGGTCCTCCCTGAATCGGTCATGGATACAAAGACTAAGTTATTAGAATTGAGGAGATTGATGAAACATCATGGAATTGGTGTTTATATAATCCCTTCGGAAGATGAACATCAATCAGAGTATACTGCTTTGGCTGACAAGAGACGGGAATTTATATCAGGTTTTACTGGAAGTGCTGGTTTGTGTGTGGTTACCCTTGATGATGCGGATGAATTAACTGGTGAAGCAGCCTTATCAACAGACGGAAGATACTTCTTACAGGCTCAGAAACAACTTGATTTTCGATTCTGGAGACTTTTGAAGCAGGGGGTTGCTGGCTTTCCTTCGTGGAATGTATTCGCTATTGAAAAGGCAATTTCAAATAAGTTTAGTAAAGTTATCTCGTGTGACCCTAGATTGATTAGTGTTTCAGTAGGTGAATATTTCGAAAGAGTGAGAAGAATACAATATCAGTCAAAGTTTGATTTCAAACCATTGCTTGACCTAAACTTGGTCGATGAGGTTTGGGGATTGGAAAGACCCACTAGATCTTTAAGTAAAGTCTACCCCTTGCCTATAAAATACTCGGGTGAACATACCAATGATAAAATCAGCAGAATCCGTGATGTTTTGAAATCAGATAAGATCAAAAGTACTCACTTGGTTATTACCGCTTTAGATGATATAGCTTGGCTTTTCAACTTGCGAAATGATGAGGATATTCCTTTTTCACCGGTCTTCTTCAGCTATGCAATTGTTACATTGACCAATGTTACATTGTATATTCATCCTGCAAAAATTGACCACACATCTTCTGAGCTAACTGAACATTTGAATTCAATCGTGGGTTTATCCATTAGAAATTATGACCTCTTCTATAATGATATCCAAAACCTTAAGGGAACTATCGGTGAATGTGTAAAAATTGTTCTCCCAAGTAGAGCTAACGCTTCTTTTGCCTTGGTTTCTTCTATCCCTCAATCTGTTAGTAAACAAACTATTGTATACAATTCAGTGGTTGCTAATTTAAAAATCTTTAAAAATAAAACGGAACTCTTCAACTCGAAAATTGCCCAATTTAAAGACTCATTGGCATTCATTTTATTTGCTTCTTGGTTAGACCATCAATTAATTAGAAAACGTTCCAAAATCGACGAGTATGAAGCTGCTAAGAAAATTTATTCTATCAGGGCCAAATTACCTAATTTCAAAGGGTTATCGTATGAAACTATCAGTTCCACAGGTCCAAATGCAGCTATAATTCACTATGCTCCAACTAAAGATGAAAAGGCGGTCATCGACCCAGAGGCGGTCTATTTGATTGATTCAGGCGCTCACTATTTTGAAGGTACTACTGATATAACTAGAACATATAAGTTTGGATATGAAGGTATAACCGAAGAGTTGCGTAAGTTTTATACATTAGTATTGAAGGGTCATTTGGCAGTGGCAATGGCGAAATTCCCACCTAAATCTGCATCTACTGGTACAATACTCGATGCATATTCTAGACAACCACTATGGAATGAGGGTGCTGATTTCAATCATGGTACCGGCCATGGAGTAGGAAGTTTCGGAAATGTGCATGAAGGTCCTCTTTATATACTGACTACTGCTGGTGGGGCTGCTGATACGGATCTATTCAAAACGGGAGCTATACTCACAGATGAACCAGGATACTACGCGGATGGAAGATTTGGAATCAGGATAGAGAGTGAACTTGAAATTGTCGAATGTGATGATAGAATTGGGAAGACTAGAAATGGAGAAAATTTCTTAGGTTTTGCCTATTTAACCAAAGTTCCCTTTTGTAAAAAGTTAATTGATACAAAATACTTAACGCAGATAGAAGTGACTTGGGTCAATGAGTACCACAAGAGTATAAGAAATGACTTTGGAGAAAAGTTATTAGAAATGGGTGATCGAAGAGCATACGCTTGGTTATTTAGAGAAACTTCTCCTATTATAGATTGATTTGATATTACGATATGTCCTTTTATGAAAAATTGAATAAATAAAAATTATATTAAAAATTACATTAAAGAAAACTTATATACTATAATATACAAAATATTAGAATTGAAATCATAATAACATTAGCCTAATTCAGACTAAACGAAGCTGAGTAAAGAGTCGGAAATCCCATGCTTCTGTTTTTCGGTTTGGAATAAGCTGGACGTTGAAAACTTCCTGGTCTTTTCAAACCTTTCGCATTTGTTGAACCTTCATTGGAAGAATCCGCTTCGTCTTTCATAGAAGCAAAATTTGCTTTGTTTGATATAAATGGAGTTGCTTTGGATAACAGCAAAGTAGGTCCTTTTTCATCTTCGACAAACTCTTGTTTGACTGAAGAGTCTGCGATATTTTGCTGAGTACTTTCCGGCTTTTTATAAGTAGGCATTTTAAGGGCATGTGTAGAGCTCCAAAGATGTGATGAGGAGCTTGAAGTTAATGAGCTTCTAATATGATCAATATCAGATGCGATCTTTGATATTGATGAAATGTCACTTGAAACATGAGGTGTTGTCCTTGGATCCTTAGGCGGGGACATGGATTTCTGCTTTTTGTTATCATTTATTGATTCATCAACAGATTTTCTTTTCTGACCATTTAAATTAAGGTTGCGCATATCTAAAATGGATTCTGGTTGAGACGATGTTAAGCGGTAATCCTTCATCAAACCACGATTTAAAATACTAGACTTCGATGCTTTTTCTTGAGCATTTGTTTGGTTCTTTGTCAGATTCGAATCAGTGAGTCCTCCTTTTAAAATATATGCTGCTTTAGAAAGACTTTTGAACCTTTCTATTTGACCAGACTCGAGAGCTCCATCAAACAAAGAAGACATGATAGAGGAAACTGAAGTAGCAATTTCACGCAGATCACTATTTGTCCTAGAGAAGTGAGAAAGGGCCGCTGCTGCAGTAGCTGCAGATGCTGCCACAAGGGAAGACTTCGGTTCTTCTTTCAATCCGGTTACTGATATTATATTAAAAATATCAGTTATTGATTTAACAAGTTTGGGATCCTGTTCAGTAATATTGACTTTCTTCTCATCATCTTTAGCAGAACGAGCATCGTCCTTCTTTTGTTTGGCAATACGTTTTTCTCTTCTTCTGTTAAACTCTTCTTCTACCCAAGTCCTTTTTTCTGGAGAATCTTTTTCCCCAAAAGTGGAAGATGCTCTTTTTAAGACTCGTGATCTCAAGTCATTATCTTTATTCCTTTCTGCATTCTCTTCTCTCCAACGTTTCTTACGTTCTCTATTTTCAATTCTCACTCGATTCTTGTATTCGGGAGAATCGACGCTCGGCTTATCGACAATCAAAGATCCTTTATTTTTCAAGTAAGAATAGTCATAGATGGAGGAGATAATAGAATCACTCAAGGATGATATGCTTTCATTCTTAATTTTCAGAATGCCGGTAGTTACTTGTGAAGCACCAGCACTGAATAAATCTAAAGCCTTTTCAACTAATGATACTGCCCCATTATTACCAGCTTCCTTGGAACTACTCTCTAAGTATTTCTTTGCCATAGTTAAAGAATGTATCATACCTTCCTTTTCATTTTTATCGTTATAGCTAGATGCAATGTCATAAACAGATGGAATGTTTTTGGCAGAAGAGAAAGGTTGCAATCTCAGAGACAGAGAGGTCAATGAATTTGTCATTTGCCTAATAACTTGTAACAAGTTGTTGTCTGAACCACCTGTTGAGTTGATATGGCTGGATAGAGACGAAAGCATTTGGGATAGTTGAGGATTAATGGCAGGAGAAGTCAAGAGCCTTTTTGAATCTAAGGAAGCTATTGACGAATAATCCCTTGAAATATTTGACATTGATGATCTATGAAGGGCCAAAGTCTCGGCTATTGTCAATGGTTTCCGAGATGGGTCACTCAGACCAGAAGACTTGATACTATTCACAATAGACTGTGCAACCGAGCTTATCGAGTCTTGAGAGGATGAATCTTGTGTTGATTGGCTTTCTTTTGTGGTATTTTGCGATACATATACAGAAGGCGCTTTTTCTCCAACGGTATGTGGGACATTCCCGGTTGACATGGGTGGCTTTAATGTAGATCCTGTATTATTGGTTGATTCTTGCAATCCTGTTGGATCGGTCTTCTTAGTTGCATCATCGGTAATCAAATTCGGAGATGTTGCGTTCATGGCAGCTTGCCTTGATAATCGATCTATAGCAGGTGTGCCTGTAGCAGCTTGTATTTGGGATTTGGTAATTGGAAGGGATTTTGGAGCCCTAGGAGCAGGAGGCTTGCGTCTTGCCTTCGTTACTGATCCAGAAGCACGATCACTTGGTTTTGAATAATCTGGCAAATTCTTCGAAGAAGAGCCTTGGTATGCTTTGTTGATAACAGAGTCTGAATCGAAGGTTTTCTTTTGTGATGGCTGCGAAGAATATTCATCTTCCATTTCCAAATTTGTCAATAAATCATGTGGATTTTCCATCGCCATATTGAAAGCATTTTGTAAAATGAGATTCATTTGAAGGTTCTCGAGATCGGCATCATGCGATTCTTCCGCCACTTTTGAATGATTCTTGGGGAAAGACCGAGTGATATCCAAAGGAGGGTTTGATTCAATGGCATTTCTCACTGCAGATGCTAATGCGGCTTTGAGGTTAGAATCAGCAACCTGGTTCTTATAATTTTTTTCTTCTTCATCACGATGAGCTTCATTTTGAAAATGCTGGAAAATATTTTCATCAATCTGTGGCATATCGGCGACAGTATTGGGCTTCTTTATATTATCTTCGGATAACTGTAAATGACTGGTGACTTCTAGAGCAAGCTCCTTTAATAAATCTTGAGAAACTGGTAAATTACTTGAAGCAGAATCAGACTCTTGGTCGGTATTAACCATTTGACCCATTACGTTTTGAACAACTGCTGCAAGATCAACTTGCGAATCTTTAGGTAACTCTGCTATTGATTTCCTTCTCAATTCATTAACTAGTGCAGAATTTTGGGATACTGAAGCACTTCTTTGCTTTTGTTGATGGGAAGATTGAGAAGCTTTATTTCCAAGTGCACTATTGAATGCTTCGGAAATGGCTGATTCCATAAAAATATCCATTTCACCATGCTCATCAAATGCACCTTGAACGTTATTTCCGGCATTATCAATATCCTGATGATTCTGGGACTCACTATCTAAAAATTGATTCAAAGATGCGGATATTGTTGCGCTAAGTTCATCGTCATTAGTGTTGTTTGTCTGGTCTCTTTGAGCAAGAGAGTCAGAGGTTTGTTCTGTTGGCTCCGAATGATTTATTGAGCTCTGTTCGAATTTTTCAATATTAACCGGCCCTTCATTTGGCGTATGTGATTGGGGTGGCTTTGACAATCCATGGTCATCAACGAGTGACTTAAAAGCATCTCCTATAGCTGCTTCAAGATCATCATCTGGGTTATTATTTGATTCATTTGATTCATTTGATTCAGTAAATGTATTTTTCGGTATGTTTGTGGGTGTTGAGCCGTTATCTGCATTTTTCAGATTGACACCTTCGGGATGGTTGTTCTGCACATTTCTTTGATGAGTCTCCACTTGGCTAGAATCTTTGCTTTTAGAGTGAGACTCTTGACCAGATAAAAGCTTGAAGGCATCACCTATCGCGGTATCCAAGTCTAAATCATCGTCATTACTTTGATTGTGTGATACTGACTGGTTGACATTATTGGGAGTATCGTTTTTCGATTTGTTTTCATTCTCTTGATTTGGTCCAATTTCTAAGCTCTTGGGTCTCTTATCAACAGTGTCATGAGCATTGTATGGGTTGTTAGAAGATATAGAATCATTGCTAGTGGGCGGTATCTTTGAATGAGCGCTATGTGAATCTTGGTTTGTTACATCAGGTTGGTTTCCGGCACTTTCATGATGGTTATTATTCTCAAATGCAGTATCAAGGGCATCACCTATAGCAGCCTCCAAATCGAAATCTTCCATTTCGGAGTTACTTTTATTTGCATCATTTGTATCTTGTGTACTTGACTGTAGGTCGTTTTTCTGAGGCAGGTTATCTTCAACGTTAGCCACTAAGTGTGGAGTTTGATGTGGACTGTGATGAGAAGACAACTCTGAATGATTTATTTTGTGTGGAACATTTGAATCCTGGGGAAACTCGTGTTGATCCTGCTGTTTTGAAACCTCTTGCTCTGGCTTCTCCTCAGCCAGTCTATCTATTTGTCGCTCTGTATCCCTCTTTTCTTCGCCAGCCTTTTCTGACAGTTCACTGTGTCTTCGCATATTTTTTCTTGAATCAACTTCTGTATTAGAGTTTTCGTTCTCGTTGGATGTAAAATCAAACAGTTTGAAAACATCGCCAATAGCGTTCTGCAAATCCATATCCTCATTTTCGTTCAAATCGTGGTTATGGCTTTCGTCCTGATGATTGTGAGACTCAAACTGCAGTAGGTAATTATCTTGCTCTTGATTCGATTCATGGTTCTCTTGGTTATACTGTTGATGAGCATCTTGGTAGTCTATGTTTGTGTGATGGGCATGATCTCCGCCCTCCTGGAATTGATGGATCTGATCGTCCTGTTGCTCTGAGTTTGTATTATTAGGATTTTCATCGGGTAGATAACTCAACGAGGCAAGTGAGTCTTCGATAGCCTTATTTAGGTCGATGTTATCATCCTCACTATGTCCTGTATCGCCTGACATTGGTGAGAAATTTCAGTACTTCGTTTTCTCCTTATACTATTGACCTAAACTGCTTTCCAATAGCCAAAAGATATAGCTTATAGTCTATAATCGCTTATAGTAAGTTTACTTTGTTTTGATTTTTTTAGAGATGAACGGTTAATCTGCGAAGATTTACATGTTGCACCATACAGTTTTGCAGGTTACCCGATCCTCTACTATGAAAAGTTGCAAATTAAGATACATTCTAATTATTTACTGTAATAGCCAAGGTCTTTTCTCCCAGAATTCATCCTTGATGATGTCTACGTGGCACTCGACTATATCAGCCTTCTTCCGTTGTTTTTCAAGTCTCTGTTTTTGTCTATCGGAAAGCTCTTCTTCTTTCACTTCATTAGACAAAGTTTTCCAGTCATTATATTCACGGACTATTATGGTACCCTTTTTATATATTTCTGGTTCATTATTATAATTGATTTGAAATTCCTTGAATAAGATCTCATTTTTGTCGCTAGATACTGTTCCGATTAATCTATTTTCTGCTTCTTTCCCGGTCATTCCTGCTTTTAATATTAAATTCCAATAGGTAGTATTATATAAGTTATTGATATGACAATCTACTTGTCTCCAACTGAAGTAGTCACGTATTAAGGTGGATGTTGGATAAACCACTGCTCTTGCGTCAAAAGTTGGTAATCTTTCTGATCTGATTGGTTTTTCTGGAAACTCCTTGTTCCATTCAAACATGTAGTTTACAGACATAAATGATGCAAAGGTTGTGATCAATTTCATTTCTCTTCTTTCAAATAATGTGCACGATCGTCTCAACAAAAACGAATATTCGTCGGAATCCCCGTATGCCAATTGTATATCTGGAAATTGTTTCACTAGATTCATAGCTGCTCTATTCATCACTTGCAACGCCCTCAAATCGTTGGGTTTTTCAAACTCATACTCCTGGCTGAACTTATGGAACCCCTTCCCGTCTACCCTGATTATCAAGTATGTTTCTGGAAGTAGAAGATTCTCTCTTTCAAACTGCTTGACATACTCAAACCGTGAATTGGCCATGGTTTATCTTTCCCAATAGCTTTGATTCAAGGTCTTCTCTGATTTTTTTGTTTTTTTCTTTTTCTTTTGTTTGGTTCAATGAGATAAGCTTTCTACTCTGACGTCTCTTGCTTACGTACACTAGGAACCTGCTACTTATCCTTCGAATCTCAATGCAATACTAATACTACTTTGTATAATGGAGCCTCTTCGGTCTTTTTTTCTCTATCGTATATATAAGAAAAGGGCATCCTATGACCCGGTCGGATTTGGTTGGATCTGTTCACGTGACAATACATTGAATTTTCATTTCCGGGTAAAAAAATCTCATCTCTGCAATTTTTTTTTCCTCTTCTCATTGAATTTTTCACATCAAGATATATAATCAATAGTCTTTTTTTGATTTCGTATTGTATCCCATTACTATCTTTCATTAAACACGTAAAAACAGGATGGGAGCTCAATTCAGAACTCTTGAACGTGAAAAACGTTTCCAGAATCCTCCCAAGGATAAATCTGCATATCCATTATTGGCAGATGCCGTTGCACCTCATGTTGGTTCTTTTAATGCTTTAACTGAAGGAGAAGATGGAGGTTTATTGAATTTAGCTGTGAAGGACATTGGAACCAAAACTATTTTTGATTCCAGTGATACCGACAGATTAGGAAATAAGTTGAAGATCAGGGTTGAATCAGTTCAATTAGCCAAACCTGCTGTTTCTGCAAAGGATAAAATCTCTCTTAATAGAAGAACTTATCCATCAGAATGTAGGGAAAGAATGTCCAGTTACAGATCAAGATTAATGCTTAAGGTTACCTGGAGCGTTAATGACGGTGAAGAAATTTCAGAAATCAGAGAAGCTGGTCAAGTTCCAATTATGGTTAAAACTAATAGATGTCATTTAGAAAAATTATCACCAAATGAATTAGTTCAACAAAAGGAAGAATCCGATGAATTGGGTGGTTACTTCATTGTCAATGGTATTGAAAAAATCATCAGAATGTTGATTGTTCAACGTAGAAATCATCCCATGGCTATCATTCGTCCTTCTTTTGCTAACAGAGGTGCATCTTATACTAAATATGGTATTCAAATAAGATGTGTCAGACCAGATCAAACTTCTCAAACTAACGTTTTACATTATTTAAATGATGGTAATGTTACTTTCAGATTTTCTTGGAGAAAAAATGAATATTTAATCCCAGTCATGATGATTTTGAAAGCTTTAGTAGAAACTAATGATCGTGAAATTTTTGACGGTATTATTGGTGCTGATACCTCTAATTCTTTCTTAACCGATCGTTTGGAATTATTATTAAGAACTTATAAAGCTTATAACTTATACTCTAAACAAGAAACCTTAGCTTATTTGGGTGATAAATTCAGAGTTGTTTTTGGTGCCACTCCAGATGTTTCAGATATCGAAGTTGGTGAAGAAGTTATTAGAAGAATTGTTTTGGTTCATTTGCCAAATAACGTTGATAAATTCAGAATGTTATTATTCATGGTTAGAAAATTATACTCATTAGTTGCGGGTGATTGTTGTCCTGATAATCCTGATGCTACTCAACATCAAGAAGTTTTATTAGGTGGTTTCTTATACGGTATGATCCTTAAAGAAAAAATTGATGAATATTTACAAAACTTCAAAGCACAAGTTCAATCTGATATAGACCGTGGTATTGCCGTTAATTTCCACGAAAGAAAATATATGACCAGAGTCTTTTTAAGAATCAATGAAAATATTGGTCAGAAATTGCAATACTTCTTATCCACTGGTAATTTGGTTTCTCAATCTGGTCTTGATTTACAACAAGTTTCTGGTTATACTGTCGTTGCTGAAAAAATTAACTTCTATAGATTCATTTCTCATTTCAGAATGGTTCATAGAGGTTCTTTCTTCGCTGAATTGAAGACTACTACAGTTAGAAAATTATTACCTGAATCTTGGGGTTTCTTATGTCCTGTCCATACTCCTGATGGTTCTCCTTGTGGTTTATTAAACCATTTAGCTCATAAATGTAAAATCGCTACTAAAGCTTCAGATGTTTCTCAAGTTCCTGCTGCTTTGGCCAAATTGGGTGTCTCTCCAAGTCATAGTTTTGCTGCCGGTCCTGATGTTTGTTGTGTTCAATTAGATGGTAAAATCGTTGGTTGGACCACTCATGAACAAGGTAGAATTGTTGCTGATACCCTTAGATATTGGAAAGTTGAAGGAGTCAATGGTCTTCCCTTGGATCTTGAAATAGGTTACGTTCCTCCTTCTAATAAAGGTCAATATCCAGGTCTTTACATTTTTGGTGGTCATTCGAGAATGATGAGACCTACTAAGTATTTACCTACCAGTAAAACCGATATTTTAGGTCCATTTGAACAAGTCTATATGGATGTTGCTGTCACTCCAGCTGAAATCCAAAAGGGTATTCACAGTCATGTTGAATTCTCTCCAACTAATATTTTATCCATCTTAGCTAACTTAACTCCATTTTCTGATTTTAACCAATCCCCAAGAAATATGTACCAATGTCAAATGGCTAAACAAACTATGGGTACTCCTGGTGTCGCCTTATGTCATAGATCTGATAATAAATTATATAGATTACAAACTGGTCAAACTCCGATCGTTAAAGCCAATTTATATGATGATTATGGTATGGATAATTTCCCTAATGGTATGAATGCTGTTGTTGCTGTCATTTCTTATACTGGTTATGATATGGATGATGCGATGATTATCAATAAATCCGCCGATGAAAGAGGATTTGGTTATGGTACTGTCTACAAAGTTGAAAAAGTTGATTTAGGTCAATCAAGAAGAAAATTAGATCCAATCATCCAACACTTTGGTTTTGGTGTTGATGAATGGCCAGAATCTTGGAGGGAAAAATTGGATGCTGATGGGTTCCCATTAATTGGTGTCAAAGTTGAAGAAGGTGATCCTGTCTGCGCTTATTATGATGATACTTTGGGTAAAACTAAAGTGAAGACTTATCATTCCAGTGAACCAGCCTATATTGAAGAAGTTAAATTATTAGGTGATGACCTGGGTGATCAAGAATGTCAACAGATAACAATTAAATATAGAATCACTAGACAACCATTAATTGGTGATAAATTTTCATCTAGACATGGTCAAAAGGGTGTTTGCTCTCGTAAATGGCCTCAAATTGATATGCCATTTTCTGAAACTGGTATTCAACCTGATGTTATCATTAATCCTCATGCTTTCCCATCTCGTATGACTATTGGTATGTTCGTTGAATCGCTTGCTGGTAAGGCTGGTGCTTTACATGGTATTGCTCAAGACTCAACTCCATGGAAATTCAATGAAGATGATACTCCTGCTGATTTCTTCGGTGAACAATTAAAAGAAGCCGGTTATAATTACCATGGTAATGAACCAATGTACTCTGGTGCTACCGGTGAAGAATTGAGAGCAGATATTTATATTGGATGTGTTTACTATCAAAGATTGAGACATATGGTTAATGATAAGTTCCAAGTTAGATCTACCGGTCCAGTCAACTCATTGACCATGCAACCTGTTAAAGGTCGTAAAAGATCTGGTGGTATTCGTGTTGGTGAAATGGAAAGAGATGCTTTAATCGGTCATGGTACTGCTTTCTTGTTACAAGATAGATTATTAAATTGTTCTGATTATACTCAAACTTCTCTTTGTCGCTCGTGTGGCTCTTTATTGAACACTCAAACTTCAGTCCCAAGAGTTGGTTCCATTGCTACTACCAGATGTAGAAGATGTTCTACCAAATTAGAAATGCATAGCCAACAAGGTGAATATGTTAATGAATCCGAAATTTGGGAAGATGGTCAAGGAAAGAAATTTGTTGGTGGTGATGATACTACCACAGTTGCTATTCCATTCGTCTTGAAATATTTGGATTCTGAATTGGCCGCTATGGGTATTAAGATGCGTTATAACGTTGATCCACGTTAATGATTACTTCTTCTGATTACTTGGTTTTCTTGTCATATTTCTTTTTCATTTACTTTTTGTTATTCATTTTCTTTCTACTTTTTAATTTGCATTCCTTAGTTTCAACCTTTTCAAGTTGCTATCTCTTAATTTCATATTCTTGTATTTTACAATCACATATTAAGTTATACTTACACATACTAAATATAAAAAATTATATCTTGTAAACACCATGCACTTTGTAAGTTCAATTGTTCTGTATTAAGATCTGGGGAACAAACAGATTTTCTTCTATGTATTTGGCATTCTTCAAGTCACTGCCATCTGCCCTATCTATTGCCTCTTGTTCATTTGATGCTATACCTGCTTCTAAGTGTCTTTTGATAATTCTATTTCTAATTAGATTCTTGTTTGCAGTAACAAACCAAGAATCATCCGCAATATCCACGAGCTCACACCATCCAGGGTCTTTTAGTAGTACGTAATTACCTTCAATGAATACTACCTTGGTATCTGGGTCTATTTTAATATCATCTTCGATCGGATCTTTCAATTTATGGTCGAATGATGGTGCCCTTATGACTTCACTGGATGAAGTAGGATCGTTCAATAATCTAACGGTCTTCAAAAATGCATCTGCATTGAATGTGAATGGAGCTCCTCTTCTTGTTATTGCTTCTTCCGGGTCAGGCATCTGGGCCAACTCCGACCTGTATAAATGGTACCCGTCTTGAGGTAAAACCAACGATTTGATATTATGTTCTTCATTCAAGAGTTTCACTACCTTACATGAAAGCGTAGATTTCCCCGAACCAGGAACTCCTGCTAGTAATATTATTAATTTTTTGCCTGTCGGTGTTTCCAATTGAATTTCTTTAACTCTTTCCACCAACTTTTTCAAGTCCAATCCGTCAATTTTGATGGGAGATTCCATTTTTCAGCGGTATCTCGATCAGCTGTTGCCAATTGAATATAATGAAGACTTGCTGAGTACTGCTTCAATATCTGGGGATATGTTTGATCTTCGATTGAAAAAATCATTGGTGTCTGGATGTTTATGAAACGCAACTGAATTATCTGCTTATGAAGCACATCTGGCTGGTTGCTAGCTTCACTGCCTTTACTCGAGAATTAGGAGACCACTTTAGATGAGTGATACTGCTTCACTTCCAAGTAAGTGGTACTTACGAGAACAGGACAACGAAAGATATATATACGGCATTGACTGTGATAGTTCGAATCAGTCCTATAACATTTTTTGTACGAATTTCACTTCAACTTGGGCAGAAAGATTAAGCAAGGGAGAAATAATATCCAAGGCTGATGATTCTGGTATAAGGATTGATGATGAGGGACTTACTTTGCTTATTGAAACATTTTCCCTGTCTAAAGGGGACTTGAATGAATATATAGAGTTTAGATGGACTCCAGACGCATCAGTTAAGAGGGAGTCAGATGAGGAAGAACATGGAACAAGCAAGTTGAACGGACTTGAAATAAAATTCAAGAAAAGCGGCTATTTTGATTGGACGTTTGATTTAACTAAATTATCTGATTTAAACCATATTATATTCATGGAAGCATTAAACTATCAACAGTTTGTTAATCATGATTTCTTACTCCACAAGATAAAAGAATTTGAGAAGATGATAGAAAGTAAGGATCAGTTTATATACTATTTATCAGAGAACTACATATCCTTGAATGGAGATGAGATGATTAAGAAGTATAAAAAAAATAATCAAGCGAATGCAGATAGTCTTGACAAATACGATAAACAAAAATGGGACTTGAAAGTCTACGAGTCATTCAAACATGCCTTTGCTGGTAAGAAGTCAGAAAATGACAAATTT
This sequence comes from Hyphopichia burtonii NRRL Y-1933, assembly GCF_001661395.1. Taxonomy (NCBI): domain Eukaryota; kingdom Fungi; phylum Ascomycota; class Pichiomycetes; order Serinales; family Debaryomycetaceae; genus Hyphopichia; species Hyphopichia burtonii. The sequence goes on from NW_017963730.1 coordinate 537,948, forward strand.
GTAGACTCTATTATTCTGTCAATTGATGATGAGTACTCGTGGAATACCAATTCTCTATTTAAATCAACTGCATATTCCCCTAAAGATCCAATGCTCAAGAAGGAAAGCTCGGACGGTGAATTACCCAAAAGTGCTTTGCAGGATAATAGAGGTAATAACTCCATCAAATCAGAATCTTTAGAGTGTCTGAATGAGAGCCTGAATGAGCCCAGTCCTAGTAAAAGAACTAAAAAACGCATTGGTTTGCTACCTAGAAAGAAGCGAAAAACCTGAATGTTCAATCGCCAGTGACGGCTTTCCATCTGTTTATAAGTAACCTTAAGGATTCATTTTGATCCTCATTCATTTCATTCTTATACAAAATGGTTAAAACTTTGCTCCAAAAATTGATGAAATCACTTAGCTGGCCCGATGTTGGAGGATCAACCCAAATGGGATTCTTTTCACCCCTAGGGCCATTTACCTCCTCAAACGGAAGGCTTTCTCCACGGAAATACGATGAGAATACTGGAAGCCAAAACCTTATCATTACATTAGAACAATCAAGTAATGTAGTTACAGTGTCTTTATCATAATTTTTAAGTAAATCTAAGTCATCGCCGTATGCTGATTCCATGCAATGATGTATAGCAGAAAGAGTGATTGTTTTGATTTCTGTATAAACAGTGTGAATCACCTCTTCAGGTGCTGCTACTGAAAGATCATTGTTTTTTTTAACTGGCTTCAAAGAGGATGTTTCTGGAGAAAGCTTTCCGAACCTCGCTATATTTTCCTGATAAATGGTTGTGGCAATTAGTTCTGCGTTCATGTCAGTTCTATAGCTTACTGTTAGTAATTCATTACTTAATGCTTTCAAACAAAAATTTTTATCATTGGATAATAAAACTTGTAGAGTGTTAGGATACGATTTTTTAAAGTATAAACAGCAATCTAGAATTGCATCATCTTGGGTTACGGTTTTATCTAAACGTTGATCTAGCCTTTGGCCCTTCACGACATTGCTGTTGGTAGCTAATGATGAATATATCCATTCATTTGCCCATCTTGCTAAATGACCAACTGATTTGGTAGAAAGGCCATCTTTACTAACCAAACCAATATTATTTTCCGATTTTAACCCATCCAATTCTTTGACCACAGTAATTGGTATAATTAATACTAACCCGTATTCTTCACCAATACTTTTCAAATCGTTGAGTATTTTTAAATGAGATAAAATGAAATTTGTGTCTATAACCAAGTAAGAAACATTACCTGATCTTTCGAATTTGTCGCTTTGAGATTCATCTATTTCCAAATCATTGTCATCATAGGATTGTCTGTGTCTTGACTCAGTGACAAAATGTGATATTATATCAACTTCATCAAACCCGTCCATTGGAACCATTTCAATGTCGTTTATTTGGTTGGCTTCGGAAGATTTCAATGCTTCGTTTACTCGATTTTCGATCGTCCTGACATAATACTTGATTGGTCTGGGTTCTCGTTTCTGTCCAACAGTTATCGTCCTTCCTTGGTCCTCATGGCTCAAGCCTTCCGGCGCGTACTTGGATGGAAGGGACATCTGTTCATATCTCGATGAAGTAGCCTTCAGCGTTGTGTTGATCAAAAAAAAAAAAATAAACAGAATGAGAGTAGGAATTCAATGAGCTTTTAAAAATTGCCGGAGAACAAAAAAAACAAAAAACTGGAGAACCTCAATGCGTTTGGTTGCAAAAGTGCAACATGAAAACTACACTGACTACAAAAAGATGGATGAATGCAAAAGGGTAGTTTTTAATTAATGCAAAGGAATGACTATTATATTATTTCCAAGATGAACTCAAATATGCTTACCCCAAGACTGATGAAAATTATTACTATAATCATCCAGGTTATTCTATTAGTGTTTGTTTCATTCATACTATCACTAACGATATCCAGAAACTCCAAGAATACTTTACATCTGTCGTTCAAAACCTGAACTCTTTGATCAATTTCAAGATATTCCCGAACAGCAGTATATAAAGGATGCAATGCTGGTTCTATAGACCAGAAAAAAGATGGGGTATCTAAGATAGAGCTTGATAGGTTAACATCAACTCTCAATTTGAATAGTTTCCCTGATTTTTTCAATAATTGTTGCCTTCTCAAACCTAAACGTCCAGTCAATGCCAATTTTTTTGGGAGTTTGGCAATCAGTTGAAGATTATGAACCATTCGACTTTCAAATAAGCATAACTTGGTCAGTTGAGCAATGGCATGAGACATTGTTAACTTGATCAAGTGGTCACCTGATCTAAGGGTGATCATATCGTTGTAAATTCTTGGTCTATGGATTTGATTGTCATATTCAAAATGGAACTCTTCGGTCTCGATATCTTGTTCATTTATTGGGTTTATCAATAAAGGCTCAGGCTTATCGGATGCAAATGCAAGATCAGCCAATATATTCTTTTCGTGTATTTCTGAAAAGTTCCAGAATACCACGATACCGTAAGCAAAGATGAACATTTCCGCGTGGTTTTTGGATACTTCAACATGAGGGCTTTCCAGTTGATGTGGTCTTTCATCAGAAGTATGCGATGATTGTTCCGTTCCTGAATCTAATGGGCTTTTCTTTGAGCTTGCATTATCTTCATCTTCGGAAGACACCCCTTCTTCGCTTGACACAGTTGATTCCAATGGTGGAGCGAAGAATTGGGGCTCAGAGGGGTCAAAAGGAGCATTATTTTCAAAATTCTCATTTTCAGGATCCATCGAATAATTATTTGCATCTTCTGGAGTTTCCACACCAGAATAATATTCATATAGATGATCGGTTTGTTCACTTTTCTTTATCATTTTCTCCATGTATCTCTTCCCTGGTAAAGACTTCGCAGTATTATTAGATCGAACTCTGAATCCTTCATTGCCTGGAAGTAAAGGAAGAGAATACGGTACATATAAGGCTTCGTCATAAAATCTTGGTTTCACCTCATGATTTGCTCTCAAAAATTTTGCGATTGGTCTGAGATTGAACTCCTCACATATAAAGTATGCCGTCATTCTACTAAATTCATGAGCTCTTGTTTCTTTGGGCATTAGTTCAGCTCTTGACCTTTGGATTTGTGCCTGCAAATCTGCGGTTAAGCCCTGTGGGGATTGCAATGGAGGCAGAACCACCTGTGGTGGACTCATTCCATTCTGTCGATGCTCATCGGGAATAAGTACTAACTTCTGGGATGTTTTGGATGTTCTAGTAGGTAAAGGCTGAGAAAGATTGGGTATACTTCTTATATTTCGACGAATCGTTTCTTGATTGGGAGTTGGTGATAAGCTGCGTTGTGGTAGTAAGCTAGGTGATCTTCGATTGAATAGCGGCGGTAAACGGCTTTGACCAGACGGTATGTCACTCGAATTTCTCAAGAGCTTGTCAACAGATATATCCGTGTATCTGTTTGCTCGAGATGAGTGTCTTCTTCGTAAATTGAAGTTGTTAGACCCATGAGACCCATGTGGGGCCTGATGCTGATGCTGTTGTTGTTGCTGCTGTTGTTGTTGTTGTTGTTGCTGCTGCTGCTGCTGCTGCTGTTTTGTATAATTGTGACCGGCAAATGGAGCCCTAGCACCTTTAACTGAATTAGAACGCACATCCGTAACTAAAATGGATGGAGATCTCTTAGCAGTAGGTCCCTTGCCTGTCCCCGAACCATTGGAATGACCCAGCATCTCCGGTGTTACTCTTAATCTTGTTCTCGTTTGTTAATATCAAACTTAAAAGAACTCTTTGCTTTTAACCGATGTTATCATCTCAAATGCTCAGAGCTGGAACTACACACATTTTAGGTGTGTGTACTGGTCAAAAAAAATTAGTGAGTAATAAAGTCAAAGTGAAAAATTTGATAATTATACTTAACTCGTTTAGAGGACAAGTTATTCAAAAGTCAAGATGTCATTCAGCTTAAGTCTTGCTTCAAAAGCACCATTTCTTGCTTACCCAGCATTGATTGCTGTTGGGTTTGTCAATTCCAGTGATAACGATGTTTCTATCCCAGTTGAATTTATTGATGAAAAATCGGTTGATTCTAGTAATCCTAATGCTATTGTTAAATTAGTCACTCCTGAAGGTAAAACTTATTTTGATCAAGTTGAAGTTTTAAACTACTTGGCTGAAAAATTCCCAGCTATTTTACCAGGACAAAAAGAATCACAAGAATGGGTTAAGTTTGCTTTAGAAAAATTAGCTAATAAGAACTTTAAAGAAGTTTCGGTTGAATTAGAAAAATTAGATGCTCATTTGAACTTCAGATCCTTCTTTATTGGATACAATTACTCTTTGGCTGATATTGCCACTTGGGGTGTTTTAAAATCCAATACTGTTATGGCTTCAATTCTTAAAAATGAAGTTTGTATCAATGTTACTAGATGGTATAACTTTTTATCTAATGATAAAAGATTCGAAGGTATTGTTGAAAATGCTACTAAATCAATTGTTGAGTTAAGAAAGAATTTAAAATCCAAAGCTGGTGGTAAGAAAGAAACCCATAAAGCTAATTTTGAAATTGATTTACCAAATGCTAAAATTGGTGAAGTTGTTACTCGTTTCCCACCTGAACCATCGGGATATTTACATATTGGACATGCTAAGGCTGCCATTCTTAATGAATATTTTGCTCATGCTTATAAAGGTAAATTAATCATTAGATTCGATGATACTAATCCAACTAAAGAAAAAGTTGAATTTCAAGATTCTATTATTGAAGATTTAGCTTTATTAGGTATTAAAGGTGATAAAATCACTTACTCTTCCGATTACTTTGATACCATGTATGATTTAGCTATTAAAATGATTAAATTAGGTAAAGCCTACTGTGATGATACTCCATTAGAAAAAATGAGAGAAGAAAGAATGGTTGGTGATGCTTCTGCTAGAAGAGAAAGAAGTGTCGAGGAAAATTTAAAAATTTTCACCGAAGAAATGAAAAACGGTACTGAAGAAGGTTTAAAGAATTGTTTAAGAGCTAAAATCGATTATAAAGCTTTAAACAAAGCTTTAAGAGATCCAGTTATTTATAGATGTAACTTAACTCCTCATCACAGAACTGGTACTCAATGGAAAATGTACCCAACTTATGATTTCTGTGTTCCAACTGTTGATTCCATTGAGGGCGTTACTCATTCTTTAAGAACTAATGAATATAGAGATCGTAACCCTCAATATGAATGGATCATTAATACTTTAGGTTTACGTAAAGTTGATATTTGGGATTTCGGTAGAGTCAATTTCGTTAGAACTTTATTATCTAAGAGAAAATTACAATGGTTTGTTGACAAACAATTTGTTTCTAATTGGGATGACCCAAGATTCCCAACCATTAGAGGGGTTAGAAGAAGAGGTATGACTGTTGAAGGTTTAAGAAACTTCATCATTGCTCAAGGTCCATCTAAAAATATCATTAATTTGGATTGGTCAGTTATTTGGGCTTTGAATAAAAAAGTCATTGATCCTGTTGCTCCAAGATTCACCGCTGTTGACGCTGCCAACGCCGTTCCAGTCATTTTACTGAATGGTCCAGAATCTAATACTGTTGAGGAAAAGCCTAAACATAAAAAGAATCCAGAAGTCGGTGTTAAAAAAGTTATTTACTCTAATAAAGTCTTGATCGACCAAGAGGATGCTGCTTCTTTTGCCGATAACGAAGAAGTTACTTTCATGGATTGGGGTAATGTTATCGTTGAAAAAATCCATAAAGAAGGTGATATTGTTAAATCAATTGACGCTAAATTACACTTGGAAGGTGATTTCCGTAAAACTTCTAAAAAAGTTACTTGGTTGGCTGATACTTCTGATAAAGTTGAAGTTGAATTAATTGATTTCGATCATTTAATCACCAAGGACAAATTAGAAGAAGGTGATGACTTCGAAGACTTCCTTACTCCTCAAACCGAATTCCACAGTAAGGCTATCGCTGATCATAATGTCAAATCATTAAAAGCTGGCGATATCATTCAATTTGAAAGAAAAGGTTATTTCAGACTTGATCAACCTTATGCTGAAGGTAAAACTCCAGTCTTCTTCACCATTCCTGATGGTAAGACCGTTTCAAGATACGGTGCTAAGAAATAAGCTTCACTCTAGTGCAAATCTCTAAATACACTTTTTAAATAGTCAATGTAAAGGTATCTTGATTTTTAAATGTAGAATAATTAAAGTTGTTCCTGTATAGGTCTCATCGCAGCCATTTTTTTTTTTTTGTTTTGCACCAAAAAATTAACTCACAAAGTAAGTTTTACAACTGCTTTGGACTCAAAAGGAGTTATTTTGAAGGATCCATGGTGAACACCAAGGACAAAAACGAAGAGGAGGAACTCAAAAAATAAATTCCGATACCGGGAGTCGAACCCGGGTTTGCTCGGTGAAAGCGAACCGTGCTAGCCGTTACACTATATCGGAAACTGGATAGAGAAGACATGGGGCTGTCTCAGCCGTGTTGTAAGAACAAAGATCCGGGTTAGATATTTTGAAAAGTTGAAAAACTTTCCGTTCTGCTTTCCTGTCTTTTCATAACTATAATAGGATGAGCTGTGAAAGAGAAAGTATTCGGTGGCTATAGTAGTATAGAAATAGGGCCAAATATCAAATAATTAAAGTGATGATGCAAATAGAATTGCAAAATATAATTTTTTGCTATTTAGCATCCAACATACAAGCCCTAAGTTTGGTATTACTTACTGCGTGCCAGTATTGTTGGCTACACATTGGCATTAAATAGGCATCTATTGCTATCTCGAATAAAGATATTCATTACGGATGAAGATGTTTGCTTTGTTGGCCAACTCAGGATAAAGCTAGTCTGTGTGCTAAGCTTCTTTCTTTTCACCAACAGTTTCAACTAGTCTCTCATTTGATCTAAGGTTTAAAATCACATAAGCTCATTTTACTATTCATTGAGTGAAGCAGAATCGCCTGAACTGATTCAAATTAGTAGTTTTATCATTTTTCAAACTCGCCACAGTCTTCTACGCAGATTGAATAGAGAATATTTGAAAGCAAGAGCTCATGGCTTGATATTGATCTAAGAAAGTCAGTAGTTGGTGTTTTGCATTCCCCACTAACCAATCAGATTACATAGCGTACGCAGGAATAACTTATGCCCCTATGACTCTTCAAAACTAGAGATTCACCTACAACATTTGATTGTCTGTACACCATAGCATCCAGAATATTCAAAGCATCGGCTTGGACTTTCATTGAATATTCTAAACATTATGCTAGGTGGATTTCCTTCAAGAATACTGGTAATCAAAAACCCTAAAGAAGGATGTTACACAATCTAGTAACCCTCCTTATAACGGTAACACAGAAAACCTTTCGGTACAAAAAAACCGCAAAAAAGAAAGTCTACAGCACGATGGTTTCCATTATGGTCTCCCACTAACGTACTCAGCATCGCTCTCAGCAGCTTAATAATTATTGATCGGACGGGTAATCATGCTTTATGCTGGATATGGCCGTAGACATGAGTGTAGCTATCCATAGCTTCCAAATTGAGTTCTTTGCAACTTCAACGCGATGTTAAAAAGAAAAATTTGGCGATGCGCAGTTAATTGACACCCGTACATCAAGTGTTTCTTGCTTGTCAGACCATGCTGCCAAAGGTCTTTGGGTCTGGTTCATACTAGATCAGTCAAGGTAGATCATGAATATGGAATATACTCATACTTGTGGCATATCCTTCATCTGGTATTCGCCAATCTATCCCATAACATACTCATTTATAAGTAGACATTCCGACCTCAGGGAGAATGAAAATTCTTTCTTTCATGGTGCTAACTGTTGACCTTAGTGACTTTATTGGTTGAAGAAGGTCTCTAACCAAAAAGGGTTCGGTGAATGTGATTTGTGTATTATATTGAATGGTTTCTAGTATTTAGTATTGTAATATTTTCTGACGTGGGTTATTGTTTTCCAACCCGAAAACTGTGTCTATATATGGACGATAGAGTTAGTTAATAAATTCAACCTCTTAGCTCTGGACTTTGTGTGGAAGCCCAAACGTAACTTTAGGTAGATCTAACTCCCACCTGCTATTGACCCATACATAGAGTGGTTCGACGTATCTCTCTCCGAAGATTCGCTTCCAGCTAGCAATAGATACATAGTTCTTGTGAATGTTCAGGACAATCGCAGAGGCTTCCTGCTCTACATTGTCTTATTATAAACTATAATGAATAAGTAATAGGTCTCTGGAGCTCACCTTACCAACTCGTCCTCGACAAGTTGAGTTTTAGTTTCTTTAGTCTTTTCTTCCTACGTATATATTTCGACCGTAAAGTATAATTATATATTCACTAGTTAAAAAAAAAGGTAAACTCGACCAAACCATAAGTTATCTAAATTTCGATACTAAAAAGAATGTCTACTGAGTGTCCAGGTCTCTTTCGGCATGAACACATGGGCCTTTCTTGAAACCTGGGCTGGTTCTACTATACTAGCACTAGGTCCTAGATTCATCTTTGTTTTAAGAATGGGAATTAATTAACGTAATATGATTCAGGTCCATAAACTTTTCTTCGTTTTAGGTTTCCCTATAATGCAGAAAGTCTTGTGACTTGGCTCCACTCTTAAAGATAGGCCGACTTGTCTGCTCAGGTGTTATTTTGCAACCAAAAAAACCGTGTTACGGAAAGATACCCATTCATCCTCCTTCGCTTATAATTGTACCAGCAAAAAAAAAACAAAGACCCTTGAATATATTATTTGAGAAGTGGATTGATACCACGGGCAAGCAACAATAAGCCCAAGGACGTAGCAGACCCCCAGACAATAGCACCTACGAGGACAATACTCATTGAATCATCGACCGGAATGGTTAATCATGTGCGGTGAGCTTAAGCCGAGAACGCACAACAAAAAAAATCATTTAGGGCCGACTCAAAAGATTTTTTTTTTGGGAATTAAAAAAATGATGATTTCTCTTATAAATACCGACTAATCCACTGGATTGATTCTAAAGTTCCACAGTCAAGTAATTGCAATGGGGATTTTCTCGTTCTTGCCGGTTTTTGAGCAAGACCACTTGCTTCCATATCGACCATTTCCAGCCGAAGTGAATGGGAATTTGTTTTTGGCGCATTGGCATGAAATGGTATTATCATTTATTCTTTACAGAGGAATTCAATTTGGATCTTCAGTTATATCCCCTAAGTTATTAGGGAAGACTTATACTGGGTTAACATTGAAGACTCGAGTCAACTTTGATATCCATGTAGTATCGATGGTTCAATGTATATTTTCAATATTAATCATCTTGCCAATGTGGAATCACGAATCCTGGCAAAACCGTGTCGAAGATCCATATCTGTCGATATATCACTATACTCCATACGGAGGATTTGTCGCTGCCGTTACCATTGGATATTTTATCTGGGATATGGTTGTTTGTTTACAGTACTATCGAATGTTTGGTTTAGGTTTCTTATTCCATGCTTTTGCTGCTTTATACGTTTTTGGAACCTGTTTGATTCCTTATTGTATGCCATGGATTCCCGCATTCCTTCTTTTTGAATTGAGTACTCCCTTTGTCAATATTAATTGGTTTGCTCTGAGATTACCTGCCGGTACCATTAGTGATACTGCTACTTTAATCAACGGGTTATTCTTATTGGCCTCTTTCTTCTTGGTTAGAATCGTTTGGGGGTTCTATGCCGTTGCCGTGGTTGCCATAGATATGTATAAGACGTTGAATCAAACCAATATCTTGATTCCAGCGTTCATTTTATCCTTGAACGGGTTATTGGACATTCTTAATGTCTTTTGGTTCTACAAAATGGTGATGATCGCAAAGAAAAAGGCCTCTGGCGGTAAAAAACCAAAGCAGATGGCAAAAGAAGTCGAAAAGATCGAGTAGATTCAGTCAAGTCAATATGTAAGATCATATCTAATCTTACAGATCGTTATAAGTCAAATATCAAGATAAGTCTACAAGGTCGTGTGGGATGGGAGGTCGTGCTGGCTGGCCAAAACACCCGTCCAGTACTATTCATTCAAACAACTCCAACTACCAGTGGCCACCGATACGTGAAAACTATTCAGTCCATAGATGTCTCTGTAAATATCAATCTATATGCCCCCTACTTGATCAATTGTAAAGTAATACCGGTGTTCGTCTCACGCAGTACAAAAATTCAGGTGAATTTTGAGAATTTTTCTGTTTTCCCTTGTTTGAAAACCTGCTCGCCATTTCTACTCCGTGATTTGCTGTTTACTACTTTTAAATCAATTAATCAATCAGTTTGATAAGCAGTAAGTGATCAGTTGGACAAGTGATCAGTTTGATATAATAGGTTGATCATTCCAGAGAAAAGTTTAGTTGTTGAACGTGTCGAATAGCTTTAAATAAAAGAAGATTATCATGAATAACGAATACGATTACTTATTTAAATTATTATTAATTGGGGATTCAGGTGTTGGTAAATCATGTTTACTTTTGAGGTTTGCTGATAATACATATACCCCTGATTATATTTCAACTATTGGTGTTGATTTTAAAATTAGAACTATTGAATTTGATGGTAAAACCATCAAGTTACAAATTTGGGATACCGCTGGTCAAGAACGTTTTAGAACAATCACTTCTTCTTATTATCGTGGTGCTCATGGAATCATTATTGTTTATGATGTTACTGATCAAGAATCTTTTAATAACGTTAAACAGTGGTTACAAGAAATTGACCGTTATGCTACCGGTGGTGTTATGAAATTATTAGTTGGTAATAAAGCTGATTTATCCGATAAAAAAGTTGTTGAATACACCGCTGCTAAAGAGTTTGCTGATGCTTTGGATATTCCTTTCTTGGAAACTTCTGCTTTATCTTCTTCTAACGTTGAACAAGCTTTTTATACTATGGCAAGACAAATCAAAGCTCAAATGACTAATAATACTTCTTCCAATAATGCTAATAACGCTAACAATGGTAAATCAAATGTTAACTTGAGAGGTCAATCCTTAACTAACAATCAATCAAACTCCTGTTGTTAATTTGTTGTCCTTTCACCTATTCTTTTTTATTTCAATCCGTTTACTGTTTTATTTCAATGTGAGTATTAGTATTCTGCCTATTTCAACCTGAGTATTACTATTCGGCCTATTTCAATGTGAGTATTACTATTCTGGCTAGTTCATTGAGTTTGTTCTTGGTGTTTATCAATGAATCTTTAACCACTTCCCTCCTAATATTCATATTCTTTTCCATTCTATTGTTCATTATCCATTCTCTATTAATTAATATACACCATTCATACTCTTCTATATATCATTATACATGTTTCATTCTATTAAGATCTTCTTATCTTGTAGCATATAAGTGTATGTATTGTGTGTGTGCGGTACGGGTGTGGCGTTTCTTTTTGGGTCTCGCACTACATCCTGTTCTTTACTTGGTGGCAACAGAAAAATTCACCAAGCTCTTGATTAAACATTGGTTATTGGAAGTAGAATTAATTGATTGAAGAGCTAATTAGCAAGAATGACCGATTCCAAAAACGATATTGAAATGAAGGATGCAGTAGCCACTCCAAACGAATCCGATTCAGAAAGTTTAATTAAAGAAATTGAGCAATCATTCACTTTATTACATAAAGCTGCTGCTAATTTTGATAATCGTTATATTACCAAAATTTTTAGAGATTTAGGTCCATTAAGACGTAAATTGATTCAATATAAAGAGGTATTACCGGCAATTGTTGAAATAAGTTACCCAAATGATCATCCAAGTAAATCTTATTTAGTTAATTACGTGGGGAAATCAGATTATGTTTCTTCAACTACTAACGAAATGGAAATTGATGATACCAATAAATCTAATAGCATAAAAGTCTTACCAGAAATTGATGTTTATATCCATTTACTTGTTCAAGTTAATCTTTTAGATCAACATGAATTGAAATCTTTGGATTCTTTTAATGATGAAGTTATTAACCTTTTATCAAGTTATAATCGTAGATCATTAGATTTTATTCAAGCTAAAATATGGTTTTATATTAGTAGAACCAAAGAATTAATTAATGATTTATACTCAATACGTCCAGCTTTATTATCAGGTTTAAGGACAGCAACTTTGAGACATGATAATGAAACAACTGCATCAATTATTACTGTTTTATTAAGAAACTATTTGTTATCTCATGATGTTAGTCAAGCATCCAATTTAGTTGAAAAAACTGAATTTCCAGAAAATGCCGGTAATGCATTGGTTGCTAGATATTACTATTATTTGGCTAAAATGAATGCTATCCAATTAGATTATTCTTCCGCTCACGAATATGTGATTGCTGCCATTCGTAAAGCTCCTCAAACTCATTTAGCTAACGGTTTCATTCAAGCGGCTACAAAATTAAGTATTGTTATTGAATTATTAATGGGAGATATCCCAGAATTAAAAGTTTTCAAGAAAAATGAAAATGGTGGTAATTATGAACCTTATTATTATGTTACTAAAGCAGTCAAATTAGGTGATTTAAAATTATTCGGAGAAGTTTTAAATAAATATGAATCGGTCTTTGTTAAAGATGATTTATTCACTTTAGTTTCAAGATTACGTCAAAATGTTATCAAAACCGGTATTAGAATCATTTCCTTATCCTACTCTAAAATTGCTTTAAAAGATATTTGTATTAAATTACATTTGGACTCTGAAGAAAGTACTGAATACATTGTTGCAAAAGCAATCAGAGATGGTGTAATAGAAGCTACTATAAATCATGAATTGGGTTATATGAAATCAAAAGAATTATTAGACGTTTATTCAACTAAATTACCCCAAGATGAATTCGATCAAAGAATTAAATTCTGTTTATCCTTACATAATGATTCGGTCAAATCAATGAGATATCCTTCTGATAATGACAAATCTGATCCTAATAAGAATAACTTAGAAGCCAAGGAAGAAGAAATCGATTTATTGAAAGCCATAGAAGAAGGTGATTTAGATGATTTCATGGATTAAATCTTCCACCATTGTATATTTCATAATAAAAGTCAATCAAGTTGCGTTTATGTGTAGAAAAACTATAGAAAAAAAACGAATTGAAAAAAAAAAAAAAATCGAAACTTGCGAACAAAAACCAACTCGAAGATAATAAACAAGTTTAGATTCTTTTCATTACTTCAAATATGGCTTCGAGTGGTAAGATAGCGTTGGATCTTGATCCTGAGCTTTATGGCGATGCTCACAATGACCCCTTTCTACAAGACGAGGAGAAATTGCCCATAAATGAATTAATAACTAGAATACTCGTAGAAAGGAAGTCGTTTTTGAATTTAACAGAAGAGTCATTGCATGAAGAATTGGAATCTAAAAACAATGGTGAATCCAATGGTAACGAACCGAAACAAGTTGACGAAGAAATAGTGGAATATACTGCTCCTGATATTTCCATTGATGGTCAGCAAAATAATGATTTACTTGAAAAAACCCAAGATGAAGATTCTAAAGAATCTGACTTTGAAAAATTTCAAACCCAAAAACAAGAATTGGCCAATCATATTGGGCTTGCATTGAATGAAACTTCCTTATCCTTGGATTTTGTTTCCTTGCTTATATCGGCAGTTAAACCTAATGTTGGTAAGGCAACCATGTCGCCACATTTAAACAAGAATATTCCTCTTGGGTCATTGGGGGCTGATAGACTAGGGCGTAATGATGAAAAAGATGCAAATGAAACTAAAAAGAATTCGGATAAAATAGGGTATGGCTGGAAATATCAAGCGTTGAATAATGTTACCAAATTATTTCGAAATGCTAGTACAAATCTTAATGAACAGATTTTGAAAGAACGCCAATATTGGAGTATGGTACGTACTGTTTTAGATAATGATGAGGTTTTATTTAGAATGAGAGATCCAATAGACGGTAGTAAAGCAATTGGGGTAAAATATGGCTTTGGAGATTCAGGATCGAGTTATCACGATAAAGGTTTAGCCGTTTTGAGAAAAGATTCACAAAATGGATCGATTGAATTCAATTCAGTACTTTCAACCAATGTTGGTGGACACGTCCAATATAAACCGACTGATAAAGTGTATAAATATGTCAGAGTTAAGATATTGAGTAAAATTGATGATGATTTTATGTTAACTGGACAATCCCGATTTGAAAGTGAGTTGATAACTCAGAATAGTCAACATAAGATAGTGAATGATATTGAAAAAGCCCGGTTTTTCCTTTTCGAGGAAGATTTATTTTATCATTTAACAAGAGAAGCTAAATCCTTAATTAATTATAATGTTTCTTTAATATCGAATAAAATCCTTATTGAAATAAATGATGAAATAATCGAGATTGAGTCAGTGATGTACGATGAAAATAATGTTGATGATTTACAAAATACGTATCAAAATACTAATGAATTATCATCATTAAACAATAAAAAGGCACAATCAATACTTACATTTACCAAATTGATGTTATGCTGTTACTATAATTACAATCTAAGACTTAAACAGAAGATCCCCACCTCAGTCACCAAATGGAAACAGACAAATACCCATCCGTTAATTTTAAGACCATTATTAGGACATATAAGACACCAAATCAATATTAGTAATATGAACACATTACTAGAAACCATGTTATCAAAGTTTGATCCGGCTAAACTAAAACATAAGGTAGAAATCCTCAAGTACTCAAATATTGGTAAATTAGTTAAAATAGAGAATGCATTTCAAAAATCCATCGAAAAACCTTTATCTACTTTTAAAATTTTTTTGGAAAATTCAAGTAATAAAACATGTTTGAAAATAGATATAGAAATTACAGCAACAGAGGTATTTGCAAACTTGGTTATTAATTTGAGTATCATCAAGTATGATAATGAAAAAGATCTTGATGCCAATGAAGGTGGTACTAATCTTCTTCAAATAAACTTTACTGATTTGAATGATATCGAAGAATGTTTGAATTGGACAATTCTTAAGTTCTTGAAATAATTGGCATAACGTATATATATATATGTATATACAGGTATAAACTCGGGCATAATGAATCATTTATTCAACTTCAACAACTCTTACTTGATCACCGGCTTCTTGTTGAATCTCATCAGCATGTTCTTCGACAAATTTTTTCAATCTGTAGTACTTTTCGTCTCTTAAGTTATTGAAAATCAAAAAGTTAAACCAGATTTCGAAAAAAGCATAAACAAAAACTAAACTATTAGCAATTATAGAATTAGATGAAAGATAAGTATAAGCTCCGAGACCGAAAAAGAAAATAAGTCTGGTGGGAGTAATCGTTTCAAAATACTCAATATTTTCAGCCAAAAGAGGTATCAAATCAGATATTGCCTGCACGCCAAACACAATAGAAAGAATACCTAAAAGAGGATTGGTGTCACTGACTTGGGCAAATGGAAGTTCCATTGCTTGGGCAAGAAGGATTGTGAAATTAGCATCGGTTAGACTTTGAGGATCAGTAATCAATAAAAACGATATCACCAACAATAACAAAACACGGATATAAAGCAATGACCTTGCTGATAGAAACTGCATGGCTCTGGTCAATTATGCGTACAAGTCGAATCCAATCTAAAGTATTCTAGAGAAAGACTTGACTAAGCAGAGGAATTTTTCACTACTTTTTCTATGAAACTTTTTTCAACAGGCTGTTTTTGTAAACGCGTACACGTCAACTGCTCAAAGCAGCAGTTTCGATAGCTGCGAAAAACTGGTCCACTTATTCTGCTAAGTGACAGTACTGCTACAAATGTGTTCTGTTAGACGTGACTTACTATAAAGCTGACCTTGAGTCCTTGTATTGGGTTATCACTGCTGGCCAAAGTCATAAATGGAGCTCGGAAGAATCGTTATTCTGTTCATCTTATTTGCACTTGTTGCAGCTTCGAGTCTATTGGGGTGTAATCCTGAAGATTTTAATATACCTGTTGGTGCCACCGTGCGTGAATACAAGTTGGACTTGACTCATGTGTATCATAATCCCAGTGGGAAATACAAATCTGGTTTTTTGATCAATGGACAGTCTCCAGGGCCGGCTTTGGAGGGTGAAGAAGGGGATTGGATGCTAGTCAAGGTTGTAAACCAGACCCCGGTGTCAATGACTATCCACTTCCATGGCATTCTTCAAATCGGAACACCCTGGTCTGATGGAGTGCCTGGAGTGACGCAGTTTCCTATTCTTAGTGGCGATTCGTACGTTTATGCATTTCAATTGAGAAACCAGTCGGGGTCGACCTGGTACCATGCTCATTATAGAGGGTATGCTACCGACGGTGTATATGGGCCGTTTTATATCAGGCCCAGTAAGGAGAGAAACAGGCCGTACCACTTGATCACAAACGACTCGAAGGTGAGTGATGGTTTTTATGACTTGGAAAGGTCACCTCAAAACATCATTGGAGACGATTCTTTCCATCTTACCATGGACGACGTGATGGCTCGTATGTTCCATTTCGGGATTGATCCTCTCTGTATCCAGAGCATCTTGATTAATGGTAAGGGAAGGGTTTATTGCCATGACCATAAGACGTTTGTAAGACTAGCCCTCAAAACCCCTAATGTCAAAAACCTTCCTTCAATCGATACTATGGGGTGCGCTCGTGACGAGAATGCTAATGGGTATCATGATATTGAAGTGGATAACTTTGAGTTGGAGTCCCCTGGGTTCTCAAGACAATGTGAGCCAACTTTTTCTGATAACTATGTTCATTACACTAATAACTCTAAATGGCAGTATCTAAACATCCTTAACGCTGGTGGCCAACACACCAAAGCCTTCTCTATCGATGATCATGAGTTGATCGTGGTTGCAATCGATGGGGTGTTCGTGGAGCCAGCAACCGTGCATCAGTTGCTTATTCCCGTAGGCTCTCGATTCACGGTGCTAGTGGAAACTGATCCCACAAAACATTCTCATATCCATCATCCTTTCCCCATCAGATTTGCAGCCGTCATCACTGCTCAATTCATTGAAGGTGTTGGTTATTTGGTCTATGGTAATGAAACCAGCTTTGATTCTATTCAGTTGGCCAACTTGCAAAACTATAATGGCTACATAAATGGTGTTAGATATCAGGATATTGATGGGAAACTCCTAGATCCAAATCATAAGTATATGTGGCCCCATCAAACAAGACCTTATGAAGAAGACGCCGCCCGAGTGGCCAAGGGAGGGGCAGATCATACGTTTAACTTATATTTGAATAGAACAGGGCTAATAGAATTCAGCATGTTTGAAGATGGAACAAAGTTACCCCCAACTTTTGAGTTGGGCCATCCTTTGCTCCATCAGCTCGTTAATAACCCTTCTAAAACGTTTGCCGATTTCCAAGGTTCTCTCAGTAGTGATATCAAATACGGCGACGTGGTTGACCTCATCATTAATAACCATAAGAGAATTAACCATCCTATCCATCTACACGGCCACTTGTTCCACCTTATCAGTTATAGTGAAACAGAAAACTTTCCTCATAGATCAGTTGAAGAAGCTGAACGTGAAAACTACAAAAACCTCAACTTACAAAACCCTCCTTATTTTGACATTGCACTTGTCCCCGCCGGTGGTCATGCTGTGGTGAGAATCATTGCAAATAACCCTGGAGTATGGCTAATCCACTGTCACAATTTGGGTCACTTACTCGGTGGAATGGGTGCAATTTTATTTGAAGCTCTTGATCAAGTTCCTGAAACCCCCCAGTACTATCTAAGTCAAGCCCATATTGACTTAGAGCCTGAACAGCACTACGCAATCACAGACCTTCCAAACAACACCCACGATGGTTCCATCTTAACTTGAAGTTTGTATAGCCCATGTCTTAATATATGATGATGTTTTTTTTTTTTTTTTTTTTTTTTCACAGCCAAAAAACTCGTTTGTGTGCTACTTGTTTTTCTAGCTTTTACAATCGAAAACCACCCAGTCCTTGGTTGGTTCATGTCCTATAACAGTGTATTTGGCTTCTCTCCAACGGTGAGAAGTAATAGAGATTTCATAAGCCAAGCAGAACAGAAAGCCCTCCTGGGTGCAAATTATAGAAATCAAGATAGAGTGGGCGGTTATAGCTCCCGGCGGGATTCTTTCAGTTATCTTAAGTTCAGGCTCCGAGACCTCTTAGTAGGACTGACTTCGCTTTTGGTCTATCTGGCAGCAGACTCCATTGACCAGGTAGCTTCCCGTGTTGTTTTGGTGGATTTTATTCGAGGGTATGTGTGTGTTTTTTTAAAAAGTGTTCTTCTTGAATAGAAATCTAACTTGTTCAATGCCAGTTTTGTTTTGAACTTTTTTGTAGGATTATCCAACTGGGCCACCTGGCTCTCAAGCTTTATCGGGTCAATTCAAGAACATCAAACTGTGTTGATTTGGGTATGTTTTTTTGATGGTTTTTCCATCCAATTCTGGATACTGACAATTTTAGATTTTGGTTATTCTTTTCATCCCGATCTTGGCTGTCGTTGCACTCGCCGGTGCTTCTATGTTTGGCGTCTCGTCCGGTTTGATTTCGGTAGTGATTGTTGGTTCAGCTGCTATATTTATTTTACTCTGTAAGTACCCTTTTTACTGAAATTTTATAAATTATTTGGAAAAAAAAGAAAGAGATTAACTAACCTATGATCTAGCTTTTATCTTGGTTCCAATACTAGTTATTGCTTTCACTACATTAGGAATCATACTTTTGGGGTCTTCCGTTCTATCAACCTCAACAACAGTCCAGGCTTTAATGTTGTCTTCAAAGAGCCAATTCAGACAGAGAGTAAGAGGCTTCGCTGACTCCTTTCAAACATGGACACCGAAACCGGCCGCACGGCCCAGATCAGTTGCTCATGCAAATGATGGTACGATTGCAAATATGGTACTCAACAGTTCGAACCATGGTTATAAAGTGTCTCCCGAAATTCCAAGCACCACTCCAGTTCGAGAATTGGAGCAGATCATTCGAGAAGGCTCACCCATCAGATTATTAGACCCCTTTACAGACGAGCTGCTGCTTCCATCTACAAATATTAACTGAACTACCATAATATAAGTAGTAATAGAAAGAGCAGTAGTGTGTGTGAAAAGTAATTTTTTTTGTTCAATTTTTTTTTGTTTTCAGAAGTAATAATCCGACCACGTATAGCTCATTATTGATTTTTCAACTCCAACTATCCTAAGTGGTAATTCACCAATTGATTCTTCAGCCATGAAATTTGCCAGTATATTGATTTCCCTATTACAGCTTTTCGCTGTGTCGATGGCATACTCTCTTTCAGAAGGTACCATCAACGTCGGTGATCAAATAGTACAATTTGGCGAAATAAACACCCAAGAAATCAAACAATTGACCATTGATGTTCCAAAAGATAAAATTGAAATTCAATTAAAGTTAGCAGAAAGCTTGAAAGATAGACCACACCATGTTGTTATCACCTTGGGGGATAATAAAGATTTGACTCATTCTTATGTTCCAAACTTTGTTCCATCTAGTCAATTGCTTAAATTAACTATTCCAGTAGGCAAAATTCCATCAATTTTGAAACTTAAAGAGAAATTGTTTTTAAACTTAATTGTCAGTGATTCCAATCCTAAGCAAAAAAATTTATTAAAATCCTTAGTTGAAATCATTCCAACCGAAAACTTACAATCTACTATTCAATATGCTCAACCTGATACTCTTGGTCCTAAACCAGAAATCCATCACATTTTCAAGACCGAAGAAGCTACTGCCAATCCAATCATCCCGCTTACTTTCTCCGCTGTTGCCGTTGTATTGACCTTGGGTTTATATATTGGCTGGAATATTTTCCTCAGCGGTAATTTGTTTGCAACAAGTAAGCACAATTCATATCTTGAAGCTATTCAAACTTTTGGTTTTTTGGCCTCTATAACCGGTTTTGAAGTAACTTTCATCAGATACTATTTAGGGGATTCAATTTTCAAAACCTTAGCCCGTAGCTTCCTTCTCGGTTTACCTGCTATTTTCTTTGGTTCTAAAGTTTTATCCAAATTATCAATTCAACGTAAAGTTGGTAAAGCTTGAGGGCTCATTCTTCCATCATTTAGTTTTTTCTTCTATATATATACAAAATCAGCAAAATATTTTATTTAGTAGTCATTATCCATTTATGTATACGTATATATAAAAAAAAAATGCAGAAATGAATTAAAAAAGTTGATCATTTGTCAATGAAGCTATTTTCCATTTTTCTAAAATTCCAAAACCATAATTTTCCTTCTTCATTAGTTAGACCTCTATTTGCAGAATTAACAGCCACAATCTTACCTTTAATTAACCCCATGGGTATACATGAATAAGACCTTGAATCTAAAGATGCAGAAAGATTATCACCCGTCACCCACACATGGCCTTCTGGTACTTTAATATATTTGTTAAAACCGTCGTGTTTAATAATTTCTGTAGGAGTATTTGTAAGTTCTGACGATGAGGAAGGATCAACAAGTATTACATCTCCAGGCATGCCCGTTATTCTTTTACAAACATAATGATAAGGATCGGTTGGTTTGAGTGCCACTATACAATCCCCCATATCTATACCTCTACCAAGTCTATAACTTTTTACTGCATGCACCCAATCAGAATTATTTTGCATAGTAGGAAGCATTGATTCACCTCCAGTTAAACTGAATTCATAAACATACTCAAGTACGAAATGATAAAAGCACCCTGCCCTCAAGAACCACGACAAATAGGAACCGGTTTTCCTGATTCCAGCATTCATCATTACTTCTTCAATAGCACTCCTCCATTGATAAGTTCCTTTATTCAATTTTCGATGTTGAGAGGTTTTTTTTTACTGAGAAAATTTCTAAATTTTACTACATAAAACTACTCCATTTGTAGACTTGAATTTATTTAAGTTTTTGTTTATTTCAGAAATGAAAAGGCTAATCTACATATTTAAGGAGCAAGGGAAAGAGAGAAAACTATCTAGTAAACGAAACCTAAGATTTTACCAGCAACGTGCTTTCTTCTAGCTTCTTCGTGGTCCATGATACCAGCAGAGGTGGTTAAGATAATTTTACCGAATTGTCTAGCTGGTAATAAGTTATCAGTCCATCTTTCAATATCACCGAATTTAACGTTGAATCTTGGGGAGATAACACCACATTTGTTCAATCTACCGTTTAATTGAACAACAATTTTACCTGATCTGTGATCATCAATGTATTCAAATTCACCAATGTAACCTATAAGATGTTAGTAAGCCAAACAGAGTAATGAATGGCAGCATTACCCAGAAAGTTAAATAATGAAAGAGAGTTGAAGATGTCGAGGAAAAGTAAACGGTTGGGACAACCATACCTAAAAAAAAATAAGCATGTCGAAACCGTGTAAGAAGCATTTCCTAAACTTTATTCTTCCGGATACTTAAAAGACAGAAAGGGACTGAGCACCGATCAATCCATCCAGTTATCAACCCGGTGTTTGAAGAAAATAGAGCTGTAAGAAAAGGGAGTTTGCTGCGTGAATTATTATTCAAACATACCATGTTTTTGCATAACGGTCAAGAATTTGATGATAACCTTGGAGGAAGGTCTGATTAAAACTTGACGTTTACCGGTTTTTTCGGCATTGTTAATAGCATTTAAAGCATCAGCTAAGACGGAAGTTCTGGTCATTTTGTATTGGTATTCTAGAAAATCGTTAGTACTCAAAGCAAAACTCACAAACCATACAGTAATAAAAGCCACATGAGTGTCCGATTTAAAAAAGGAGTCATGAGCAAGTTCAAACTGGATCAACTCCAGCCAAAACACAATATGAGGTATCTACCATCTCGAGGATTACTATTCCAATACTGTTGAAGTAGGAACACTTATCCTTTCGTTCGAAAACAAACGAAAAATAAATCATTAGCTCACTTTAACCATCAAATGACTGGTGCAAAGTAACCTAACAACCAACTTCAAGACAACTAGATTCTCATACTGGGGTAGCATACTGTTTGTTTGTAAATTTATCTAGTGAAACATCTTGTCAACTTCATGATGGCATTTCTCTATGGTATAACAGTCTATCTACATACCTTAAGGTGGTATGATATAAAGATATTCAATATCAGTTTAGAAGGAAAAGAAGAACTTACATTTCAATAACTAGGAAGAGGTTCGTCTCGCGAGTGAAAATTTTTTTGAAAATTTTTTTTTGAGATTTTCAGTATGAAATATACTGCTGATAATGGGTAAATTACAGTCTGTGTGTTCACGTGACCCGAGTATCAAAAATGTGAATAGAGTAACTTACTAAGAGCTACATCTTGAATTGAATCAAATCGATATATTCTCCCACAAGAGCTTCTACAAATCCACTAATGGCGTCCCTGGATCTAGCGGTCAGGCTGAATGAACAACAAAATGCAGAAAGAAGGCTATCACTGCTGTTGTTTAGCGAGATCAAACCCTATTGCATAGAATTGTCTGAGATATCACTACTACCGAGTTCCATTTTCAAGGCAGATAATCCCAAGCTAATATCGGCAATCTCGAAGGTGAAATCGGTCCTTGAGACCCATTGTGAACTGAATTCAAGGAATGGTCCTTATAGATTGAGCTCCAATATGGCTGACTATATTTTTTTCCCAATCTCCAACTTATTACAGAAACCATCGCTTAGTGATGCTGTCACGTCTCATGTCTTGTATATAATCGGGTTTCTTACTGAAAACTGCTGGTCTTATGACCCGAAGGTAATTTTAATAGATCAATTGTTCCCCATAGCCATTTACCTTTGTGGGGGGAATAATAATAAGTCATCCGGAATCAATAATAAGGATTTTACATTCAAACAATCCACAGTCTACTGTTTATCAAGGATATGGAAATCATTGCCTTCTGACTACTTCAAGAAGGCTGATGCCAAACGTTTGTCCTTACTAGCAGACTCGACTACCATACTACTAGATGTTATCTCAAGTTTCAATCATCAAACCCTTTCGCAAGACCAAACTAAAACCATAGTCACCGCTTTGGATGCACTTGAGAACACCTATTCCGCCAATGTCTCACCAGAACAGTCTTCATATGTATTCCCGGGAATAACATCGAAAATCATCAATTTTGCAACAACCGTTAAGTCTCCTCACTTTTCCATCATAGTCAGTGTATTGAAGATACTTAGGGAATTGATTGTGAAAGTTTTTAGTGATACGTCCCTAGATGTACAATTTCAAGAGCCAGAGAACTTAAAAGCTCAATTGAAAGACTTTAATAAGATTTGGGAAGATAATGGAAACCAGGATACCTTGAGTCTAGAAAAACAGCCCCAGATCAAAATCAGCATCAAAGATTCTAAGAATCACCACAGAACCGATTCATGGCTTCGGGCAACATCGACACAGCTCAAAATATCTTTGACCATTCTTTTCAAGTCGCTTTTACTACTGTCTACTAATAAAAGCAAAATAAAAAATAGACCCCAGCTACTTGAGGAATTTGTTTTATTCAATAAAGTGATTATTCACCACTGCTTCTATGTATTATTTGATCTAATACCATTAACATTGGACGTATTGTCTTTGGCTATTGTTGCTTCACTGGCTGATGACTCCTCCAACGACATTCAGCATTCAAACGAAGAAGAGTACGTCGAACTTTTCACTCGGGTTTATACCAATTCTAATTTTGTTGATGATGAAAAACTTGGTTTACTTTACTCTCAGATAGAGTTTAAAATAAAGGATTTGGTGAGTGAAAAGCTATCCTTAGTATTATTTTCCACTGATGATGAGAAAATTGCAGCTTATATTTCTTCAATGAAACTTCATTTTGCCTTAATATATTCAATATCCAAGACTTTAAAGAGATTTCAGTCACAGCTTGAAAATTTAATCTTGAATTTTATCACGACTTTGAAAGAAGAGTTAATTAACAATTACATTTGGAATAATAAAAAGAGAAAAAGAGCTAATAAAAGTGAACTATTGGCTTTACTCACAGGTTCTAAGACTAGCGATGACCCTAATAACAAATTAGATGATATTGAGTTACCACCTCATATAAATGCCAAACAGTTAACTAAATTGAATAAAAAGTCAACCAACAATGCACCTGAAAACCGCCAAAACTACTCGATGAATCTTGCTTTGTTGGCTCACAAATGGGAACTTGGAGAAAATCTGCACAAGGAGGTTGCTATTCAATCCAATTATTTAAAAGACCTGTACTCTACCAAAATAGAATCGATGATTATCGAGTTGATAAAGTTTTTGGCTGAGCTCACTATCCAAGAAGGGAATTATCATCAAATGGTTACAATCTTATTAGATAATAATGGGGAAGATTTGGATATCTCTGATCCTATCAATACTCTCAATAGAGCTATGTCACTATGGATGGCCAATAACGTATTGAAGTCTTCAAAGATAAAAAATCATATGCTAGAGTTTCAAACTGATTCTACCTTTGATATAAACGAATTTATTGACTTTCATGATGAGACTTCAAAGGATACTCAGGCTTCTGATAATGAAATTATCGCTGATCCAAGCGAGCTCCTTTACTTAGTCATGGCCAAATCTCAGGAATTGATTGACGCAGCATCTGAGTCAGGTGTTCTAGATAATGAGGAGATTGATCTTTCTGCTCAAGTGAACGCTAATAAAGTGTATGAGTTTTCGTATGCGGCAGCTATTGACTCTATCGGATCTCTTTCTCGTCACATGGATTTCCAGCTGTTTCAAACGGATTATTTAATTGATTATTTATTCCCATTAGTAGAGGCTCTAACTTTCAATTCACATCCTCTTGTCCAACAACATGCAACAAATGCATTAAAATCAATTTCAAATAATTACTATGAAGGATCATTGAAAGCGATGATAATGGATAATCTGGATTATCTCATAGATTCAATCAGCTTAAAGCTCTCTGTTGCAAGCTCGTTAACTCCAACATTACCTGCAATCCTATTCGTTATATTAAAGATTTCCGGAATTGATCTATTGCTCAACAATCAACTTCAAGATCTCATAAGTCATATGTTCATACTAATTGATTCTTATCATGGATATTCGATTTTGGTGGAAGGATTTTTTATTGTTTTTGGAGAGATTACACGTCAAGTCCATGATTATTACTTGAAAGACCATCATGCATTGCGTGGGCAAGAACCAAAATCAAAATATCACCCTTGGGGTCTCCTGAACTTAGAGCAAGTGTTGAATATGATTGATGATTCCGGAAAGCTTATACAAACTTTGGATGACGAATACGACTCTTCAAAAGAATATTTCAAGAGGAAGAAACCGGGGGTACCATTTTCTCAAGAAAGTGACTCTGATGATGATTCTGATGATAATTCCGATACCGAATCAGGAACTAAGGGAGACGATGAAGATGAGGAATCCCAGTGGACTTCAACTATCCCCAAAGGTATTTATTTATCTATACAACAAATTTTCAACTATGGTTTTAGGTTGCTTTCCCATCCTTCTATGTCTCTTAAGCTCCAAATCTTGAAGACTTTGAAAAGTGTATATCCCATATTAAGTACCAACTATCTGCTTCTTATGCCTCTAATTGCACAAAACTGGCCAATATTACTTACTTTGATTTCGGGGTCTTTCAATTTATCTCCGATAGATTCATCGAACCGTGTGGATCATATTCAAACACAAAACTTAATCATTCCGTCGTTGGAGTTGGTTATTGAAATAATTGAAGAAGATGGTAAGCAAGAACAACCATTCTTGGGGTCAAAGTTTTTAGAAGCTTGGAACTTCCTTTCCCGACAATCAAGGGTATTGCCTTTACTTACTGGTAAACCCCGTTTATCTCTGAAAGAACTAGATGAATCTGGTTTGACTTCTTATAATCCAAAAATGCTTCAATTGTATGTTCGTTTTTTAATTAAAGGGTTGAAGAACTATGAAAGACGGATACCTGATTTAGTAAGTTATGACATTGTTAGAGTATGTTTTAATATCGGGATTCCAAAAGATGAAGAGACAACTAAAGATATTCAGAATAATATATACGTTGTTAAGAAGCAAAAACAAAATTGTTCAAATAAAGATTCTTTATTAATTAAATAATGTACATAGAAATTTAGGAAGATTATTTATTTTACAATTAGATTACCACCATCAGTTTTCTCCTTCTGGTGTTGTTTCCATATTATCATCAGCTGTAACCAAATCATCTATAACTGCTTTTTTTATTGGTTTGGCTTCTTTTTTCTGGATACCAAAATTCAAAGTTTGTTGACCCTTTGGTAAGACAGGAGCCACTTTTGTCAAAGGTTTTTTTGGTTGTGCATTAGCATCGTCAATTTCGATATCCCCTGCATCATCTACTGTATTAATGTTAACTTGCTGATCGAAATTCTCTTGATCTTCTTGGTTCAAATTAACTTTTTTATTCTCTATCAATGCACCAATTGGTTGAGTTTTAGGAACAGTATCAGATAAGAAATGTAATGCTTCTTGATTTGATACTGCGTTACTGAAATCCTTATAAACGATTTTCTTTCTTCTATCAACCTTAGCTGAAAGAGATGCTTGTTCTACTAAGTATTGTATGAATAGTTCAGTAGCAACCCCAGTAGCATAGACTGCACTTTGGGAAGCAGCTAGATAATCGGGGTCCATTTTAAAAATCTTTTTGATTTTCGATACCGGGAGCGTCAAGCTGGCGTCTTCTTCTTCTTCTATTTCAGCCGGTGGAGCTTTAGTATCTTCAACGCCTTGGATCTCAACATCAACGTCATAGTTGTTGTCTAAGGTTTCATTATGATCTTCGTTCGCATCAACCATTTCTATGTCAGCAACAGGCGTAGCAGTTCTTGATACCGGTGCTGGAGGGGTTGTACTTGGAGTGTCGTTGTCTGTGACCTCTATATTCTGCGAGCTCTGAGGAATTGGCGATGACATTAGATGACTTGATATAAAGATAAGTTGTTTCAATAATCGTTTCTTTCACGATCGAAAAATGTTAGACGCATCACCCTCGAGTCGAGGGGTGGTCACGTGACTAAAGTTCCGGTCAAACGTATATATATATATATATATATATATATAAATTACAAGCCAAAGTCGTATTAATATTTATTGAAATGAATTGGAGTCTATATACAAAGTACTGGAAGAGAGTGCCCCCGAGGGGCGGAAACATCGAAAGGAGTTGGTACATTAATCTGATTGTCGTAATTGGATAGTGCCATTGTGGGACACTCATGAGGTGAATGATGCAAATATATACATTTTGTAATATTAGGGAGGTAGGATTAATCTTTTTTTATTATGGATTCAGATCCTTCGAGATCGACTTGTTCTGACTTGATGACTTTTGGGTTAATGAATTCTTCCTTGTAGTCATTAGCTTCTAAGTCTTGATCGTTATAGTTTTGACCATATTCAATGAAATCAACAACGTTTTTCCATGCCAATTCAGCACTCTTGACCCCATCTTGGTATCCAACGTATTGTTGGTAAATTTGTGGAGCAGTTGGAGAAACCAAGGCTTTTAATCCTTCACTTTGCAAATCGGAAGGCACAACGTATGTTCTGACCTTAGACCAGTCGATGATATACACCCCGGCGCTGTTTAGTCTACCGTAACCCGATGAACCGGTCCCTTTGTAAAAATGTTTATTACCTTGTTTAGTGGTCAATGGATGTCTTTTGGATCCACGAGGAAACTTACGGTACCACGAAGTACCGTCCTTGTACTTTTGCCACGGGTTCCTCAACAGGGCAGTGGCTGTTTTCTGGAAACTAAGGACTTGAGATGCTTTCATTCTCTACCGTTGTAATGCTGGAAAGAAGTTCTGATCTTCACTTGATTTTTTTTTTCGTTGGTTTTTTTTGATGCTGAAAAAATTACCCAACCTGCAATTTGCAACCTGTAAAGTTGCAACCTGTAAATGTGTAATCTGTAAATTGCACGTGCCCGTACTGCATATACCGTCCAATTAGGAAAGCAGCTCCAGCCCTTTCCCAAAATTTCATGATTAACAGCAACTGAATTAAAGGATATAAAGAAGAGGGAATACTGTAGTAAGAGGTCAATTGAGTCATACGATTCCTAATAACGAGAGAAAAATGAGTATTCCAGAAACCCCTTCGGAGACCGGGTTCTTCAAGCCGCAACAAGGATACGGGGACATAAAAGTCAAGACTCACAAGTACAGTGATGAGCCAACCCCAATTAGTCCTGACCAAGGGAAAGCCAGTGAGTTTTTCCATAATCAAACTGATAAGGAGCATCAAAAGAAGTATGCTAAAGAAGGAGGGAAGAAGTTATTTCATTTTTTGCTTAATACTTTCTGTAAGTAACTGAGGAGATTTGCTGCAATACTACATTTTTGTTTAGTTCTGTCAATGTTTTAATTATATACTTAATAAACGAATTATAACTTTGATTTTTTAGCAAAAAGTTGATTTGCCAATTGAACTACTTTATTTGCGTATCCATAACTTCCTTGATACCCACCACCACCGGCACCATAGTTATGAATGAGCCATTCGCTATGGTCGGGGTCGATTTCAACTCGGGCACCCGATTCTCTAAAAGGTCTTAAACCAACGTTGACTCGAATAATATCGATTTCGGTTGGATTGTTTTTGTAATTGGGATTAACCATATCTGGGGCATATTTTTTCGCTCTTTCGATAATTCTTTTGGTGAGTTCTTTATCTTCTTGAAGGTTATTTAGATCTCGTTCAAAACAACCCCCAACGATTGAACCACCTTCTTTTCTGGGCATGATGTATAAAGACTCGTTAGGAAAGCCAGGGAAATCTCCTACGTGAAGTTCAGTCTTTGCATTATTTCTAACGTGTAAGACTTGACCTCTCACTGGATAAACTAATTTATCATCTTTAAATCCGCTTAAGTTTTTTGATAACAACCCGCTACTATTAATAACCAAATCTGCTTTTTCTCCAGAAGAGTGGTGATTTAATGCTTCTTGAATTGATTGTAACTTGGCCACTCTTTTAATCCCAACCCCCATTTCAAGTAATCTTTGCACAAGATATTGTAAATAAATTTGGGTTGAAATAACAACTCCATCAAATACTGATCCCGATACCATACCTTCGGGTAAATCTTTCTTTTCAATAAATCTGAAATTAGTAAAATCTTTAAACCAAGGACTTGTTCTATATTTGAACTTATCTTGATTTTTAGCTGCATCTTCATTATTATATTCAACGTTTGGTTGAAGCCATACTCCGGATCTAGGCTCGAATTTGGCCAATCTAATGAACTCAAAATATCCAGGCTTATCAAACTCTTGAAGCGTTTTATCTTCAAGAGTGGCAAATGAATGCCAATTTGCTCCTGCAAATGGTGAAGTATATTCAATATCAATATCTCCTGGAATGTGTTGTCCAATCACAGTAATATCATACTCGCTGTTTGATTTTTTGAGCTGCAACGCAGTGGTCAACCCAATCACACCAGCTCCCAATATCACTATCTTTTTAGCCATTGCCAATGTATAAAGAATAACTAACAATTATTGGTTAGGCTTGACGAGTTTTTCGCTTATCAGTGATTCGCTGGTGTATGGGTGTGTAGTTCTGGATGTATAAGGGTCTCAGCAAAGATTGGTTGGAGGTCAAGCTAAAAATAGTCTAATAGACTGAACCACTGGCTTTCGTCGAGAGGGCTACCATTAAGTGCTGGAAGGATGGATTTATTATAGCTTAAACTTAGATCAAGCGATAACTAAAAATATTTAATGGACTTCTATATCTTGAATGGCTGGCTGCATAGATCAATCGCATCGACATGTCGATGAATGAAATTCGAACTATAGTCGGGGTACAAATCCTTTAAATCAACTCTATTTCCCATGTAAGCAATGTCAGAGCCATTCCAGTGAGAGCATGCTCATAAGTTGATCTGACAACCTTAATACTTCTGAAATTACACTTCGAAATTACACTTCGAAATTACAATTCGAAATCACAATTCGAAATCACAATTCGAATTTCAATTCAAAATTAGAAGTTCTTGAGATCGTATTCAAGTGCTTGTTTGAGCAATGGCCCAAGACTCGTTAGGCAAACCACAAGTAGCTCCCATGGCTAGTCATACTTTAAATAGAAACCGGTCATACCTCCATTGTCCACCAACTTCTTCCTTACATCACAAACTTCTTCCCTCACCAACTTCTTCCTTATACTTTGACTCTTCCCCTGAAAAGAGACAATATCAACTCCCTCGTGTAAATCAGGGATCATTACCCTTGATTGTCTCTACTGTTGCAAGCACCAGTATCCCTACAAAGCTGCTTTCTCCATTGTTCAAGCTTCTTTAACCGTGCACGGGAGAAGGCTGGCTGCGAAAATTTGCATAGAAAACAAAAAAAAAAAATTGATCGAAGCCGGAAAAACCAGCCAGCGCTCGAGGCTTTTAGATGCGAAAAAGTGGGAATAAGCGAAGATTCAGTATATTCACTTAATCACCCAGCCATTTTTTGCAGAGAATACGGCAGTTAGGTGTGTTGGCAGCTAGCGACGCAAGTAGGAATCGGGATGTAACCAAAGAAGAGGAAATCATGCATCTGGAGTCGATTTAATGTCTTGAATTATAAAGGAAACCCTTTGTTTATTGCATTTTTGCTGGTGAAGCTAATCACATTGCATCTGTAATGCTACTTGCAAGTACGTTCTTGGTGATTGCAACTTGCACAGCATCTGAGCTTGAAGATCATTGCCTGCTGGTTTGGTTGGATCTCTTTCTGACTTGGGAATGTATATATATGAATCTGGGAATCCGTTAAACTGATTCAAATCAAAATTGCAAGTTTCTTTTCCACATACATTCTTTTACCTCTTTACGCTTTGCTTCCTCCTGATACGTTCTTTTAACAAGCTTCCATTCGTTCCTTATACTTTATCGTTTATTAGTCGAAAATGGTACTTTCAAGAACCTTCTTGGTAAGTACTTATACGGCTATTCTTCTTTCTCTTTCCAAGTTTGCAAAAGCTGATGAAGATGCTGCCACTACTGTCACTCATACAAACTACATATATCCTGATTGCTTTAAATCTCAGGTCGACACTATTGTGCAAGACCTTCCTGCCAGTCAGACCACTGGTATCCCAATAGTTTTTGTATATGCTCCTGAAGGTGCTGAAGCTAATACTTTCGCTGCTGGGGCTCCTGGTGCTGCTGGCACTCCTGGTACTTCTGGTACTCCTGGTACTCCTGGTACTCCTGGTACTCCTGGTACTCCTGGTACTTCTGGTACTCCTGGTACTCCTGGTACTCCTGGTACTCCTGGTACTCCTGGTACTTCTGGTACTCCTGGTACTCCTGGTACTCCTGGTACTCCTGGTACTCCTGGTACTTCTGGTACTCCTGGTACTCCTGGTACTCCTGGTACTCCTGGTACTCCTGTTGCCAATACCCCTGCTTCAGTTACTGCTGCTTCAGTTACTGCTGCTTCAGTTACTGCTGCTTCAGTTACTGCTGCTCATACCACCGATGCTTACTTCCATTATACCGCTAGTTCAGATAATACTCACTATCAAACTGTTACTTCGTGCTCCAATAATGTCTGTTCAAGTTCAGTAACTAGTAATGTTGTTCCTCATTACTATACTACGAGTGCCCTTTCGCTGGTTCATAAGAATAAGGCCGGCTCTAATGAAGATCACTCTGGAACTAGTACTGAAACAACCGCTTTAACAAAAGCAAAAAATACTGCTGAATCTGACTCTGAGACCACTAAATCAAAAATCGCCTCCTTCAAAGGTAAAAACGTTAACACTGACTCCTCAAGTGAAAAATCGTTGGTTACAAAAACTAATACTGATACTGAAGATCAAACTCATTCGAAAACAGTTCATAAAGACGGTAAGACTTCTACTGAAAGCTCTATCGAAACTGAAACCGAAACCGATGATAACTCTAAATCTGGTTCTGGTTCTACTATCTATGATTATGAAACTGAAACCAATGATCACACCGAAACTGATACCGTAACTGCTAAAGCTAAAATCTTAAAAGTTGCAAAAACTACAACTAAGACTATTTTCAAAGCTTCTACTAGGCCAATGAAACTTTATTCTCCTAGCACTAGTACTGTTACTAAAACAACTACTCAAAAGAATCCTTTAGTTACTGCCAAGGTTGTTACCAAAACCCAAACTAAAACTATTGACTCTGATAAAATCACTAAAGGCTTTTCTATGGCTAGCTCAAGTCACAAGTCTTCTCAAGTGTCCAGTTCTGCTTCTGGTTTGGGTAACTCTAGCTTTGTTGCTTCAAACTTAAGTGTTCCTTCATCATTGACAACTTCCACAATTGATTTGAGAGTTAGTTCTGGTTTATCAAGTGCTTATGCTGCTTCAAGCCATGCTGCTAAACTTACAAAATACGGTAATTCTTCTTCCACTGCTTCTTCATCCAGCTTATCCCAAGCTTCTCTTACTAACGCAAAATTGCCTGCTGGGTCTGCTTCTGCTGAGTCTGCTTCTGCAGGTTCTTCTTCTGTTTCTCCAACTCTCACTGCTGCTGCTGCTGGACCTTCAACTAAATCTGGTTCATCTTCAACCAACCCTGCTACTTCCGCATCTGACCTCTCTGTTGGTGTTAGTGCTTCCATTTCTCTCTCTGTTGGAATTCACTCATCAGATGCCTGTGGTGTTACCGATTTGTTTGAAGCCATCGAAACTGAAGCTCCTTCTGACGTTTTCGAAAGAAAAGAACTTCCTTTGGATATCCCTGACGGTGTTGATAATAATGGTGTTCCATATGAAACCAATAAGTTCTACGCTAACTTATTCTTAGATGATCAAACTGATATGATCTGGTCTTATCCATATGGTTTATACTGGAAGACTCAAGATTACTATGGATTTGGTGTTCAACATACTAATACTTCTAACAGAATTTTTGGTTCTCAAGATACTAATAATAAAGATGTTGATTCATACTATTATAACCCAACAAACACTGCTGAAGTTCTTTTCTCTGCTACAACTTTCTCTAAAGACTCAAACCATTTGAGTGTTAGTCAACTGCGTGATATGTCTGTCTTGGTTCAACTTTCTCCAGAAAAATCCGTTGGTAAAGACTATATTGACATTCCAATTGTTCAAGGTATGGGTTTTGTTACTGGTGTCTATCATGGTGATTTAACTCCAGAAATAGATTCATTAATTGGTTTTGATTCTGTTTCTAAAGAAAGTTCTGATGCTTTAAGTAAAACTACTTTGAAATATCGTGCAACTTTATTTAATGGTGTTGAATGGTTAATTTATGTCACTTTACCAAAAGACTCTAAGGTCGATGACTATGAATTAAGTGCTAAATCTCCCTACAAAATTACTGCTTCTTCTGCTGTTGATGGTGCCGTTATTCAAGTCGCTGTTGCTCCTTCAAAGAGCTCACAAGACGGATACTACGATCAAGCTGCTGGTATGTATCCAACATCTGCTGAGCTTACTGGGTCAGTCTCTGGATGTTCTGATGCTACTTATGGATTTAAATATTCAACTAATGGTTCTTCAAGCTCTGATAAAACTATTGTCTTTGCGTTACCTCACCATGTTGATTCTCTTACTGGTTCCACTAAAGATACTTCTACTGGAATTAAATTGGCTTCAACTACTAAAGGTGACATGTATGGTTATTTAACTAATGAATTGAAAATGTCTGAAACTTTAGAATCCAACATTGGTTTCTTACCATGGACCAAAAACATGAAAGGTCTGCTTTCATACACTTCTGATCAATTAAAACTTTTAGCTAAATCAGCTAATGAAGAATTAGGAGTTGATATTGACCAAACTGTTCAAGGTGCTGATTCAACTTACTCTTCTGGTAAATTACTTGATAAATATGCTTATATCTTGTTGGTTGTGAATGATATTATTCAAGATTCTGATGTTGCTAACTCAACTTTAAGTGATATGAAAGATGCTTTTGAACCATTTTTCAAGAATAAACAATATTACCCTCTTATGTATGATACCAAATGGGGTGGTATTACTTCTAGTGCTGCTCAAGATGGTGATACTGGTGCTGATTTTGGTGCTCCATACTATAATGATCATCACTTCCATTATGGTTATTATGTCCATGCAGCTGCAATTGTTGGTTACGTTGATAAGAAGCTCGGTGGTAATTGGGCAGAAGAAAATAAAGATTGGGTCAATGCTTTAGTTAGAGACGTTGCTAACCCATCAGAAGATGATTCATATTTCCCAGTTTCTAGAATGTTTGATTGGTTTGCTGGTCACTCTTGGGCTAGTGGTCTTTTCGTTAGTGGTGATGGCCGTAATGAAGAATCAACTTCTGAAGATTATAACTTTGCTTATGGTATGAAATTATGGGGTAACGTTCTTGAAAATGACTCAATGGAACGTAGAGGTGACTTGATGTTGTCTATTATGAGTAGATCTATGAACAAATACTTCTACTATTCTGATGACAATGATGTTGAACCTTCTGAAATCCTTCCAAATAAGGTTTCTGGTATTTTCTTCGATAACAAGGTAACTTATACTACATACTTCGGGTCGCCAGATAAGAACCCAGAATATGTTCACGGTATCCATATGTTACCAATCACCCCTGCCTCTTCAATTATGAGAGGTCCAACTTTTGTTGAGCAAGAATGGAAACAACAGATCTCTACTTTCATTGATAATGTTAAGAGTGGTTGGACCGGTATCTTAAGACTTAACCAAGCCTTATTCGATCCAAAATCATCTTATAAATTCTTCTCTGCTGATGATTTCGATTCCAAGAAATACTTGGATGATGGTCAAAGTAGAACTTGGAGTTTGGCATTCTCTGGTGGGGTTGCCAACTCATCTTAAGTTCTTCATTCAGCATTATAATTCATGACTTTCTTTCTATTCTTCTTGTTATTTCTTATGTATATTAGTTAATTGGTTTTCAATGGATAATTTAAATATTTACTATACTTTCTAACCCCTGGTCATACACCATAAACTTAAACTTTAGACTTTTAAAAGCTTTGATGGAAAGGTTCCAGATCAACAGTAAGCAAATTTTGCAAGCGAATGGAAAAAGCAGTACCTCAACGCACAAATATGAAAAAATGAAAAACATCAAAAGTTGGACGTCAAGTTCTATAACTCTAATCTATTGACAATGTTTCTGTTATCGAAGATCGTTGATAGATTTGCTGGGAATACTGAAGAGTCAAAGACCGATTCTTATTTTAAGAATGCATTACAATTGAATAATAAAGGGTATGCATTGCGTGTGCTCAGTGTTGTCCCCCACTCATTGGCACACCAACTCGGATTTGAATCGTGGTTTGATTATATTATACGTATCAATGGGCACGAATTGCCGATGATGTACCCATCCTTGTCTCACTATTCTTATAGTATCAACGATGATGGATCCATAAACTACGGAGGGGATACTACACAAGAACAAGCCAGTATGATAAGTTATGACGTTCTTCTCAAAGAATTGGTTACTATTGCGCAAGGAGAAGGAGGTAAAACAGCAACTTTTGATGTATGGAATGCTAAAGGAGGTATAATAAGACTGATTAAAGTTCCTCTAGAAAAATTCAATGAAAATGCTACATTTGAAAATGATCAATCTGTTACCAATCTATTTGTTAATAACATTGAACAAATAGGGTTAACTTTACAATCGCAACATTTAAATACTGCAACATATGTGTGGAGGATATTGAATACTCATAATGGGTCTCCAGCTTTCCAAGCTCAATTGGTTCCTTACACGGATTATATAATTGGTTGTGATTCTGCATTCCCTGATGATGTTGAAGGAAAAGGTTTATTATCCAGAGGAGGAGAGTCATTACTTTCAAGAACCGTTTCAAGTTATTACAACCATCATTACTCAAAAATGCAAGAAGATAATGTTCCAATTACCTTATACGTTTATAATCATGATTATGATATTTTGCGTCCAGTAACGGTAAACTTATCTAGATCCTGGGGTACCGGCCAAAATCGTGGTATTTTAGGATGTGATGTTGGTTATGGCTTATTACATCGATTACCAGAAGTTGTTGGAAAGTTTGATCATAATGATATAATCGATGATGTGTTATTTGAAACAGATCAATCGCTTCAATATAATTTGGATCAACCTTCTGAAAATACGATAACACCAATGGCCGATAGCACTGCTCCGTCAGTTTACGCACCTCCTCCATTATCAACCGTGCCTGCCCCATCTAAATACACTGGTAGGAAAAAGAAGAAGGGCACTGCCAATTTGGATGAATTGAATGATTTCATGAATGAAGAATTGGCAAAGTCAAAAGAATCAGATATTAGTCAATCAAATAGTAATACTCCACCTCCACCTCCTCCACCAAAGACAACATAAATAAATAGTTATATAAATAATGTTATAGTAAATCATTAAATGTAGGTTGCATGGTCTTTTTTTAAGAAACTCGCAAGTTTGTTGTAGTGCAGATGAATTTATTTTACTTTTTGATAAAAATTAACCATTTCCTGCAAAATTCAGTAAAAACATCTTGAAATATAGTAAATAAGAAAGAAAACTTTCACAATCCAAAGATTTCTTACTCTTTTTATTTAAATTCAATTCTATTGGTCCGCTTTGTACCCTTAAGGTTTCTTTTTCTCGAAGTACTTGTTGATTTTTGATCAAATTAGTTTTATTTTCCCCAAAAATAATTTTTGATTCCAACTATGAGACAGGTTATAAACAGAAAAGATATAAGATACCAACAGAGAGTCAAAAAAAGCTAAATTCTAAAAAATTAGGAAATTTAAGTCAAACAAATTGAAGCTTAAACTTTTATTGGTGTATTAAACTAGGTCAAATTTGGTCATATAGAAGCCTTTATGGCCAAGTTGGTAAGGCACCTCACTAGTAATGAGGAGATCGTCAGTTCGAATCTGGCTGAAGGCATTATTTTTTGATTCAAGTTTGTTAAAAGTATTTTATTTTTTTTTTCTTTGAAACGTTCTTTAAAACTACATCATCGATATAAATTTTGAAACCAGCTCGATCGAGTATAACGTTCAGAACATGTGGCCCTTTAGCAAGTCAGAGAAAGCGGAAAATTTGAAAGAAACCCAAGTATCAAAAGTTAAAGAACAAGGAGAACAAGAAGACTTACAAGAACTATGGAAACTTTTCAAAGATAGCCCTGAAGATATTCAAACACGAAGAAAACAGGTTACTTCGATAATACAAGAGAACAATTCATCATCTTTCCCATCAGAGATATCGGTTTTAACATCTATTGATGAATTAACTGGGTGTTTTGGATTGGGCTATCAATTAAAGAATTATTATAGATATGGAGAATATTCTGATTGTAAAAGACAAAGAGAAAAATTTTGGTTCGCTATCAAAAATGGATCAATTATGGAAGGAAGTGATACGTATTCGATTAATGATGAAACTTTGATGAAACCCAAGGAATTGAAAAGAAGACAAAAAATTCAAGAATTCTACAAAAAAAGACTATTAGAAGATAAGGCAAGAGGAAGCTCCGAGGATATTTGGAGCGAACGTAAAGAGCCTTTAGTTAACTTCTTGAATAAATAAAAGGATGTAAATAGTATATAGAATTAATATAAAAAGAGAATGATAAACTTTTATTAGTTATTAACGATGGAAAGGACAAAGAAAAATCACAGTTTGATAATGCTAAAACAATCAATAAATGAAAGAAGAATGAATGAATGAATAATAAAAAAAAAAAAAAAAAGGGGGTAAGAAAGCTAAATGTTAAGAAGTGAATATAAAATAAAACGAAATGATAAAGAGGTTACATTATTATACAACCTTTCTTTTCTGGTTCATTATCATTGGCACCTTTTGGTTTAGCATTAAGAGCGCATCTAGCAGCTTCCGAAAAGGCTTCATTGACACCTCTATTTTTTTTAGCAGAGCATTCCAAGTATCTTAAAGCACCAACTTTTTGAGCAACTTGTAAACCTTCTTCGTAACTAATGAGTCTCTTCAGTTTTTGATAAGGATTTGATTGTTGATAAGAATCATCTTCAGGACTATTTTGTTCGATATCATTATCTTCATTATTTCTCAAGTCACATTTTAAAGCAACCAAAACTAATTTAACCCCTTCACAATGATCAGCAATTTCACCAACCCACTTGGATTGAACATTTTCTAATGAATCTGGCGAATCAATAGAAAAACATAACATAATACAATGGGTGTCGGAATATGATAACGACCTAAGTCTATCAAATTCTTCTTGTCCAGCAGTATCCCATAACGATAATTGAACCGATTGTCCATCAATAAAGATATCATGAACGTAATTTTCAAACACAGTTGGTTCATACACTTGAGGAAAGTACCCTCTAGTGAAAACATTCAATAAAGAGGTTTTACCACAAGCACCATCTCCAAGAATAACAATTTTACGTTGAACTATCATCGGTTAGTATTTCCTCCATTGAAAACGCTCTCCTTTCATTATACATACTGGTCTTTTGACCTCCACCACAGACTGCCATGATTCAATGTTTCTTTGATTGTCTCTTTCTATCAAACAAGCTATCTTGTGATATGGTAAAAAAAAGTATCTGCTAAGTTGTTTTTCATTTTCCAAATCTGAACGTATGCCTTTTTTTTTGTTTTTTTGGCCCGTTTGATTCCCTGCGCTTTCTACATTTCCAACTACACCTTCAATTCAGCCCCAAAAGGGCCTGCCTTTCATTGCGAGCATAACAGACAATCAAAACAATCGACTTAAACGAGTCCAATGACGAGTACTTCTTTCTCTACGTTTTTTCGTCGGTTATTTCAGTTATTTGATTGCATTTATGTCTCGTGTAGGGCTGAAGAAAAATTCCAAAACGAATACCTCCGTACATCCAATATTAGATAACACCCGTAAACCACGATTGAAATTTTTTAAATTTTTTTTTTTTTTAATACTTTTTTTTTTTTGTATGGGCTCATCTCGTTGAAAACTGAAAAAATTCAAAAAAAGTCATCACCAACATTGTCTTCAGTATATACAACAGCATGTCGGTGTCCACAGCAGGTCCTTTGATCTGTTCTCAGTTCGACCCTTCGAACACGTATCTAGCCAGTGCGATCGTGGCGTTGGACTCTCATCAAATCAAGGTACAATCGGTTAATGCATCTCAATCATCATTAGATACTTCCTTTAATCTTGATAGTGGGTTGAAGATAACATGCCTTTCCTGGGTATCATTTGGTGAACAGCAGCTGGTTGCGTTGGCGCTCAACAACGGGAGTGTACTTATATATTCACCATTCACTAACCAAATCATTGCAGAGCTTGTATCAACGACTAATTTATCGATTACTGATTTCCACTATTCTCCAGTTACATCATCGGCTTGGTCGTCGGATATAAATGGGAACCTTTTCGAGTGGGATATGGACAGTTTCACCTTGATTAGACAGTTTGCCATTACTGATTTACTAGAAACATCGGAATCAATCAATAAAATTAGCTCAATAACTTATGATTCGAAACCTCATCTTTTAGTTGGATCCCATTCAGTTTATTTGGTTGATTTAGATAACCTTCAAATCATTAAAACATTCCCTGCCCACGTCCAACCAATAAGCAATATCTATCCTGTTCCTGATAATACTGATCTTTTCTTCACTAGTGCCAAAAATGACCGTTTCATTAATTTATACTCTATTCAAAAAAATTCTACCAAAGCAATTTTTGTGTCTCAGCTGTCGATTTCACTGTTTTCATTGGGGATTAAAGATGAACAAACTTCAATTCTTTTGGTCATTAATGAAGCCGGGAATTTAGAAGCTTTCCAAAATCCTTTAAATAACGATCCTCAAAGTACTCCTGCATCTCCATCCTCTACTCCAACCCAATCTAAAAAGAGAAGAAGACATCAACTCAACGCAGTTCAATCCCGTTCCTCAAACGCTTATGTAAAATTATCCAGACCATCTATAGAAATCAAGAATCCAAATGATTCAAACTTAATTATTAATAGCATCACTATAAATCACGATTCTATAATATACTCCTGGTTAGAACATTCAAGTGTTGCATATTTTGATACTTTGAAATGGTTAGATGAATCAAATAATTTCTTATTGAAAGGTGATATCATGCTTGAAAAATCAAGACCAAATTTAAAATCTTCAGTTTCTCATTCAGAAAAAGGTCATGATGTTGCAGCTACCAAACACTATAAAGAAGGTAATGCCATTATCACCGAAGGTTCTCAATATGGGGATGTCGCAAATGTCACTGATGACGAAGAAGAAGAAGAAGAAACTTTGGCTGATAAATTAGATAAATTATCAACCGATCAACAAAAAAATCTTTCAAATAACTCTAATAAGAAAAAGAATAGATCAAGTAAAAAATCAAATACCGCTACTTTAACAATCATTCTTGCTCAATCTTTGAAAAACAACGATCATAGTTTACTAGAAAGTGTTTTGGTTAATCGTGATCCAAATATTGTTCAAAATACTATTGCCAGGTTAGACTCATCTCTTGCCGTCATCTTATTAGATAGATTATCAGAAAGAATCACTCGCCAAACTTCTAGATTTGATCAATTAAATTTCTGGCTTAAATGGATCATCATTATTCATGGTGGTGTTTTATCTTCTTTACCAAATTTAAATACTAAATTAGCAAATTTACATGCTATTTTAAGTAAAAAGGCAAATACTTTACCAAGGTTATTGGAATTACAAGGTAGATTAACTATGTTACACCAACAAGTAGACCTTAAGAAAGAAATTTTGAATGGTGATCAATTCGTCTACACTTCTGATAATGAAAATGAAGATGCCGTGGAGTACGTCGAAGAAATTGATGATGCTCAATTCAAAGGAGAATTATCTGAGGATGATGAAGACTTAGATATGGATGATTTACAAGATGATTATGAAGATTCCGAAAGCGAAAATGATGATGCACTGGATCAATCCGATGTCGAAGGAAATAGTGACATTGATGCCGATGGTGCTACTTTTAAAGACGACGTTATGCTTGATGACGATGATTTAGTAGATGCTGATTCAAAATTGAAAAAACATCTTAAATCCTTGAAAAAGAATAACTAGTCAATAGACATTTATAGCTTATATAAAACCCCCATCCCATAGCCAGGATTTCCTGGTTTGTACAATAAATTACATATCTTAAGTACAGTATCCTCGTTATATAACAAGCCTTTATCGATGTATTGTTGGCAGTACTTAAATAGGCTGCAACTTTGAAGAAACGATTTTGCGTTTTGGACGTTTTTTTTTTTTCTTTACACGATGGCATCGAGAACACCAAAACGCCAAATCACTTTGGTATAAATAGTTTAGAGTTAGGCTAATCTAACACTGCTGATATAAAAGATCTGTTCAGGTACCGGTTTTGTTCTTGGTGTGTTATTGCTGGTGAAGGAATCGAATTTTTGTCAATTGGGTTGATCCAGGACTTAAAAAAATAAAGAAAGCATCATGTCATTCAAACCTACTTTGAATTGGAGACTTGTGTTTTTGGTATCCATTGGATTGAGGTTTCTTTTCGCTCTCTCCAACTCTTATATTCATCCGGACGAACATTTTCAAAGCTTTGAAGTTGTTGCTGGCAAAATATTGAATTATTCAGTTAGCCAACCATGGGAATTTAGTAGTGAAAGTCCAGCTAGAAGCTGGGGAATTCTCTACTTATTCTATGCTCCGGTGATGTACTTAATTAAGGTTACTGGCTTACAGGCCCATTTAAATCCTATACATATATGGTATTTGGTAAGGTTGCAAAATATGGTTACTGGGTGGTTGATTACTGACTTTTGTTTATATAAAATGTTGCCAACTAAACAAGAACGAATTAAAGCCATTTTTTTTACTCTGACCTCTTACGTAACTTTGGCTTTGCAATCTCATGGATTTTCCAATAGTATAGAAACTGTTTTGGTTTTGGTTTCCATATACATCATTGATGACTTAAGATTCACTTTAGAAGAGCTGAAGAAAAATTCTCAAGTACTAGTTTCAAACAATTTTACCAAGTTGCTTCTCTTAGGTATAGTGATATCACTTGGGGTGTTCAATAGAGTAACTTTTCCAGTATTCCTAGCCTTACCAAGTTGGTTTTTACTTAAATACTCTTGGGTTAAAAAATTATCACTTTTCATAATTGCCTTTGGTTTTGTCTTGACCTCCATCTTATTGGTCCTAGTTGATACCATTGAATTTGGCTCTGCATCTTTCGATGCTATTCTAGAGAATCCCCTTAACATTGAGAATTACGTTTTAACTCCATTGAATAATTTCATCTACAACTCTAACATGGAAAATTTGAGCCAACATGGTGTACATCTGTACTTTAATCATTTCTTGATTAATATACCCCAAATCTTTGGCCCTGCGGGATTAATATTCTTATTTCCAGGTTTCAAAAATAGGTATTGGAGAACCACTCCATTCTTGAGTGCTTTGGGTGGAATTACTATCTTATCTGTTGTTCCCCATCAAGAATTGAGATTTTTAACTCCAGTAGTTCCATTATTATGTTCATGTTTTGATATTTCTGCATTTTCATCGCCCGAAGCCAACGAAGAGCCTCAAGAAAAGAAGAAGAAACTCTCACCATCTTATGGTCCGGTAATATTAAATATATGGTATTTGTTCAATGCTACACTTTTAATTTTGATGGGTATCCTCCATCAAGGTGGTGTTATACCAGCCTTGGATTATTTCCATGAGACTTATTATAAATCAAACGATCAACAATCTGGTGTAATTCAAATATGGTGGAGAACCTACTCTCCTCCTAGTTGGATTTTGGGGGATGTGAATAAATCCACTCAATTTATTAGTATCAATGATGATTCTTTCGAATACAACATTGATCGTAGTAAATCAAATGTTTTATTCGATACTATGGGTCTTGAATTTGATAAATTGAACGAACTAATTAAGGATGTATCTCAGTCCAATTCTAATATATTCAATAATTTGTTGAATGGTTTCAAATCCAAATCACAACCCAAAATCTATTTAATAACACCAATTAGTTCATTTAATATGATTTTTGAAGATAAAGAAGAGATTCCTTATAAGTTCCAACAAGTTTGGAATTATGATTATCATCTTGACTTAGATCACTTCGACTTCGAC
The DNA here is from genome assembly GCF_001661395.1 of Hyphopichia burtonii NRRL Y-1933. Classification (NCBI taxonomy): domain Eukaryota; kingdom Fungi; phylum Ascomycota; class Pichiomycetes; order Serinales; family Debaryomycetaceae; genus Hyphopichia; species Hyphopichia burtonii. The sequence continues at coordinate 580,998 of NW_017963730.1, forward strand.
AACATAGAATCCTTCAGATCCGGTTTAGGTATATACGAGCTCATTTAATGAAATAATACATAATTTATGAAATTTAGATTTATTAACTTTTATTAAATATTTTATTTTATTTCTGGTTATATTGTACAATTCAAGAAATTACTTATAGAAATCGAATTTATCATGCTCAGTACCGGACTTAACTTGAGAGGTATATGCTTCTTCTAAATCACTTTGTAAAATCATGTATCTATTCTTTCTTATAGCTCTCAAACCGGCTTCTTGCATAATAGCAGCTATAATGGCCCCGGATAATGGATCATTTCTAGTAATCAAAGAATCTAAATCGGCTTCAGGAGCTAAAGCCATATTAGAAGCAATTGTAGAAAAAATTAATCTTCTTTCTCTTCTGTCTTTTAATGAAGGAAATTCAATTTTTCTATCCAATCTACCTGGTCTTAACAATGCTGGATCCAAAGTATCAGCTCTATTAGTAGCCATGATGACTTTGACAGTAGAAGATTGATCAAACCCATCCATTTGATTCAATAATTCCAATAAAATTCTTTGAACTTCTCTATCAGCCCCAGTTTGAGCGTCAAATCTTTTTGTAGCAATAGCATCAATTTCATCAATGAAAATAATGGAAGGAGAATTTTCTCTTGCTAATCTGAAAACATCTCTCACCATTCTTGGACCTTCACCCAAATATTTTTGAACGAATTCTGACCCATTAATTCTTATAAAAGATGCGGTTGAAGAGTTTGCAACTGCTTTAACCAACATAGTTTTACCGGTACCTGGAGGACCATAGAGAAGGACACCACGAGGGGGGTCGATACCAATTTGTGAATATAAATCACCTTGAGTTAAAGGTAACTCTACTGCTTCTCTAATTTCTTGTTTTTGCATATCTAACCCACCAACGTCAGCGTAAGTAACATCAGGTTTTTGATCATCACCAACAATCGAGATAGATGAATCAGCTTCAGGAGGTAATATATCAACCAAAGCATTTGAATGACGATGTAATGCGACTGATGAAGAAGGTTTTAAGAGTTCCCTATCTAAAGTAGATAAAATTCTTACAACATAATTAGAACCAGTGGTTGAGGATACAATCCCAGTATTTTCATCAATTGGCTCCAAAAACTGGCCTATAACCAAAGGCACCGATTTAATTCTCTTAACTTCTTCCTGTGCTCTTACTAATTCTCTCTTTAAATGACGTTGTTCATCTTTAATATAATCTTCTTGTAATAATAAAAGATCCAATTCTTTTTCCAACTTCTTTAATTTCAAATATACATCTGATTGTTCTTCAGAATTATTGAAAAGAGAAGCAGCTTTGGATTTGGCATTCAATGCTGCAGTCTGTGAAGGTGCTGCACTTGGATAAATACCGAGTTCTTCCATTATACTTTATTTCTTCTGATTACTTTATATCACTTTTCCAGATGGTTATTACTGCGATTTCGAAGCTATTTTTTTGACACCGCTTTCTCTCAATTGGTTATCACGGCAAACGGTAACAATGGATACTGATCTAGTCAATGAAACAACTATTTATAACTAATTGATTGGTAATTAAAGTAGTTGATCTGGTTCTACTGAACAATTTTCTTTGAGTGGCAACAGTTTTCAGTACAAAAAAAAAAAGCTGAGAACACACGACTTAAAAATGTACGGATGTTTTTTATCTATATACATAACGTTAATGCTAAGTCTATTTAAAGCAGGACATTACCAAAGAGCCCAAGACACAGCCAGTCAAGGTCAAAGATGCAGCGATGATTCCAAGTTCGGGTTTGTCGAATTGGACAACATCGATGTCCTTTGAGGTGAACAAGGTGTGGTAATTGGCAATGACTGACAGTTTTAAGTTTGTCCAAGTAAGTTGAGAGACTTTGAAGGAGACTTTAGGAACTTGGGTATTCTTTGGTTTATCATCAAAGAGCCATGAAGAGAGGGAGGATGATTGTTCTTCTTGATCTGACTGTGTAGCTAAGCCGGTAGCTGGGCCAGTGGTTATATTTTGCTTATCTTTGGAGAAGAGATCATCGATATGACCAGATTGTTTTTCGTGTAAGTCAGTAATTGCTTGCTTAACCTTATCTTCGAAAGATCCAACAAGTCTTCTACGTTTCCAAGGCTCGACGAAAAAGGTTGCAATCATGAATAGAAAAATGTTAATACCCATAAGGATCCAAGTACCCCAAGTCGAGGCTCTTCTAATTTTATCGGACCAAATCTGTTCTTCGTGGTAGCGGGTCAAAATGGATTGGGTCAATTTTAATTGTATTGCATCGACAGCCTGTTCTGCATTATTCAAGTTCTCTTGAGAATTGATTTCATTTTGTTCATTGGCATGATCGTTTCTGTAAAGAATGGTGAATCGTTCTAAATCTTCGGCATTCCAATTATGCTTTCTGGTAAGTAAATCGTTCATTTCTTTTTGCAGGGTAGATCTGCGCTGAATGGCTTCTGCATATATATCTTTGCATTGTTTAACCTGGTCTTTACAATCCTTTAAATCTTGTTCTAATTGTTCGATTGACTTTTTCAATTTTTCAATCGATGAATAACCAGTAACATCATTGAGGGCCCTAGTAGCAGTGAAAATTGTATCCTGCAAAGAATCCAAGTAAGTTTCCATTTTTTTAGAAAGCTCCCGTCTCATCTTTTCTCTTTGCGATGGAAGATTCTTGAACTCGCTTTCAATTCGTTCTTTGATTTGTTTGGTGGTGATGGATGAAACTGGTGTTGGAAATACTTTTGCCTTATTTGGCTTTTCGGGATCAACGGTGGTCACAGTAGAAATGTCATCTTCATGATTGACGGGCGGAGACTTTTCTCTATTTTGGGTATCCTTGATACTCTCTTTGTTGAGTTCTCTGTCTTCTGATTCTTTCTCCGTCAACTCCTTCTCCTTCAACTCTTTTTCCTTCAACTCCTTCTCCTTCAACTCCTTCTCCTTCAACTCCTTCTCCTTTAACTCTTTTTCCTTCAACTTTTCTTCCTTCAGCTCCCTTTCTCTCAACTCCTTTTCCCTCAACTCTTTCTCCTTCAATTTTCTCTGTTCCATTCCCAAGTTGGACGAGTCAATGATCTGCCTTAGCTTCACGTCATCGTACGTCTTTGGCTGCTGCCTATCGCCCCCCTGTTCTTTCGATAGTCTCTCCTTCAACCTATCTTGTTCTTCTTCAAGAAAGGCCTGATTGACCTTATTGAAGTCTGGTTTCTCCTTCAACCTATCTTGTTCTTCTTCAAGAAAGGCCTGATTGACCTTATTGAAGTCTGGTTTCTCCTTCAAGGTAGAGTGACACCTAATACGTCCATCTAAATGTCTCCGACTCAATTGACTCGATCTTCCTAGTAAAGACCCACTCCATCGTTTACCAAGGTATCTGTACATACTATAGTTTCACTGGGACGTCAGTGGCTTTCCAAATTCAGTACTTTTTTTCAGTAGTCGTAGGCTTTTTTTTTCTTTTATTGGTCCCAAAAAAAAGTTTTGATCCTGTCAAAATCCTCAACTTTTATAGCCGATTGCTTATATTTGCTGCAATCATTAATTGGATGTCTTTCCAAACGAAGGCTCGAAAATGACCGAGAAGAAGATTACATTCGTTGATAGAAAGAAAAAAGTGTCAAGAGCTTGTGATTATTGCAAAAGACGTAAATTCAAGGTATGTTTTTAGTTGAAAAACTTAGATAAAAGAGAGAAGTGATATTAACGAATGGCGATAGTGCACCGGGAATGCCACCTGTAAGAAGTGTCTCAAAGACGGTAAAGAGTGTACCTTCAATATTGTTGACCATAGAACGATCAAGAGGGAACGAATTGCCAAACAGAGAAAAGGTGAAGAAATCTTGTTGATTGATCAAAATGCTATCAAACCTGAGTTGGTTGAGGAAAAAAGGGAAGAGATACGATTGAATAATGCCAGACAATCAAATCTTAAGAGGGAACAGGTTGTGCTTCCCTCATTTCAAGAGACCTTGGATATGATCAAGAACCAAATCTCGTCGTCTAATAGTATTTCTAATAGTTCAATTATAGATAGGTCTACTCCACAAGGATCTTCGTTAATGAATGCAAATAGTCTTTTCAGTCCGATACCCAGTAACGATAGTTCCAAGCCTATTTATTCCAGATCTACAACTACAGATTTCCCATCTATGTTAAATGAATTCCCGAATGGCTTTTCCGGTTTGGGGTTACAAGGTCTTGAATTTACTTCTAATTTCAATAACTTGCTAAACAACAAAACAGAATCTGAACGAATAACTTTACTCGAGCTAGATAATGAGGGATCACTTCATTATAATGCCTTAGGAAATTGTAGCTCTGTTTTGTTAGAAACGAAGAAAATCTTTAATGCTATACTAGGGAAAGCCAAGTTCGACACTCTGCAATCCACCAATCCCGTCGATAAACCCATTGATGTTGAAGCTATTCCGTTAGCTGAAATACCCGATGGAAATGCTTGTTTTAAACTATATAAAGGTTATACAAAAACTATAAGTTGGCAATTTTATATGTTTGACGAAGGTGAATTTTCACAAACGATAGAGAACGTGATTAATGGATCCAAGAACATCAAAGAGAAAATATTGGTTTATTTGGTTCTTGGAGTTGCACAACGTATGGATGATTATGAAAAGGGGGTTCTGGGAAGTGACAAATCAGTGGACTATATCAAATCAGCATTACATTTAAGAAATTTTTTGACTGATAATGATGACTTATGGCTAATCCAATATTATTATTTGCAATCAATCTATTATTTGGTAACCCATAAGTTTCAAACTAGCTGGGTCTTCTTAACTCATGCAATTGAACATGCACAACGATTAAACATTCATAAAAAACCTAGAAAAGGTTCAAAAAAGGTTGATCCCAAGCATCATATCAAGTTATTCAGATCACTTTACTTTTCTGATTGTATTTTTTCCATGGCCGTTGGTAAATCAATGCTGTTTAACGACGAGGAATGTGATGGGTTTAATCCCTATGAAAAATCACTTGAAATTTCCAAATTCAAGAAAACATTCCCGATAAAAGATGGTAAACCTAATTATGTTGCAAATCCCGACAAAGATGACGATTTTCGAATGAAATGGGATTTTCATAAATTTCAAGTTATTCATATATTGGGGAAGATTTTGAAAACCTGTTATCATAATTCAAAAATCGATTTAGATAATATTAAAAAGTTGGCTATTGAATTAAAGGAATGGTTTGTTAATTTACCACCCGATTTATTAGTTGAAAATACATCAACCGACACGTCAGAAGATGAAGTTAAACATCGATATGCATGTATTTATATTAATTCCTTCCATATTCATGCAATATCAGTATTAAGCAGGCCCTTTTTGATCTATGAAAAAGCATGTCAGATTAATGATTTAAAAGAAGAATATCAAAATTTAATTTCCAAGGAACTAATTCATGAATATAAACAAGCATCTATTAAAAGTAGTGCTTTAATGATAATTGCAATTATATGTTCAGAATCAAATCAAAGTTATAGAACGTTTTTAACTAATTTTAAAGTTAACTGTGCATTAAATTCATGTTTAACATTGATTACATGTTTAATTGATGATTTAAATAGCCAATTACTTAATTTAATTAAGTATGGGTTATTATTATTGAAAACAAGTACTGATGTTTTACCACCAGCCAAATTTTTTGTCAGTATACTTGAAGAAATGGTTAGTGAAATATCCGATCATCATTTGAATATACAGAATGAAAATTTCTTTCAAGATTTAGAAATTTTAGATTTACCATCTTTACAAGGGGACATTTTCCCAGAAGTTGATCATATTCGATGGATTGAAACTCAAAATGACTTCGTCCCCAATCAAATCGCTGCACTACCGACAAATTATCAATAGACATACTACAATAGGTGTATAATTCAAACATTCATTCAAAGCATAATTGTATCAAGAGTAGAAAAAAGCCTCTTCTTAAAAGTTTTTATCAATCAAAGCTTTAGCCAATTTCCAGTTGTGGGCTTCAATGTAATCTAAAACAATGATACCACAACCTTTAGCAAAAACCTTTTCAACACCACCTTTATCCATGGCATCGGCAACTTGTTGAGGCCAACAGTCATGATCGAAAAAGTTAGAACCAGAAGTAAAGTTAACAAACAACTTGTCGTCGTTACTCTTTTGAGCCTTTTCAGCTAAGTCCTTAACATACTGAACTTTTTTAGAAATATCGTCTTTATTTTGAATTTCACAAAAATCTTGTACAACAAATCTACCACGATCGTCTTCAGTAGTGTTATATTTCCAAGAAGCAGCATCAAAACCAAACTTCTGTCTTTTTTCATCATCCTTAACCCCAAATCTTCTGAAAAGAACAAGCTTACCTCTGGCATCACCTAATTTAGGAAGATCAGATTTCAAATACCATAAATCCTTTTGTTTATCAACATATCTATCCCAAATACAATTACCAAACTCGTCTTTATCGTTATTCCAGTCGTCGGTACCTTCTTGTTTAATGGAAACCAAAACCGTTTCAGATTTGTTATCCTTAATAAAATCGTAGAATTCCTTCAAAACATCCTTCAATAATCTTGGAAATGGAATCTTGACCGGGAATTTCCCGTGGATAACTTGTAAATCTTTAGCATCATCTCCTTCTTTCAAGAATTGCTTACCAACTCTAATATCAAAGAAACGAACCCCGTGTTTCAATTGTTCAGTAACGCTTTCTCCCTGACATTGAACCGATGGTAATGCAGTATGACAGGCTGCGGAATTGTGAGTTCCTGGAATAGCAAGTTGAGTCAACTTGGTATTATCGTCAAGTTCTTTCATCCAAGTTTTATAGTCGACCATTTTTTATGTATTTTATTTCTTAGTTACTATACAATTGATAATACAAATAAGGATTTCAATGCTAATTTATACCCCCGTCAGTTTATTATTAGTTTTTTCGTCGGTGCACTGCACAATTGGTTAAAAACTGAAATACACTGCCAACTGATACCTTCTTTACTTACCCTAACGGGAGGGGGCATGCTTAAGCTAACGCATGTCCAGGTCTATTGCTAAAGGGATATCACAAAGGTCTTGACAATAAAAGAGAATTTCATCTGTTTTGGCCGGTGATTTTTTTTTGTGCAGTCTAACAATTTCATCATCGCTCTACGGCCAATGGCTGCCAATTTGTAGAACTGTCAACAAGTAGATGATACAAATGATGGCAAAGGCTGCGAAACAAGCTTCGCTTCCGTAGTATTTTTGACCAAGCGGGACCAAGAAAGCCACCAAGATGTTGGCCAACCAATTGCTTGCAGAGCCAAACAGTTGGGCAACACCAACGGTGTCTACGCTGGTCAATTCAGGTATCATCATAAAGGGTAATGGGCCGATTCCAATAGAATAACCCGTCACAAAGCTGAAACAGGCTAGGCCAATGATGATATCTCGATTGGATGTGATGGACCAGGCCATTAGCATGGCACTCAAGCTCATTACAGCCAAAGATGCAATCAATAATGGTTTCCGGCCAAGTCTATCCACTAGAGGAGATATAAGTAACAGAACCAAGGCATTGCAAGCAGCCAAACTGGTGGTGATGTATAGAACATTGAACGAGGCATGCAGGGTAAGAATTGAAACACCGTAAAAAGTGATTGCGTTCATTCCACAGAGTTGTTGGCCAGTTAAAAGGACCAATACACTAAACATTTCCTTACGGAGTTTTTGTTTGCAAAGAAAATCAGTCATAGTCACCGGTTGGGTTTTAATAAGTCGGGTTGATTCGTTTGGCTCATCTTCCATCCAGGAGCTAATTTCCAGGTCAATTGTATGGGTTTCACTTCTAATGGAACTCATGATTTCAGTAGCCTGCGGTAAATCTCCTTTATGGATCACTAGCCATTTGGGTGATTCAATACTGCTGACCAACGCAATTCCTTGAATTAATGCAATACCAGCACCAAATACGAACACCATCCTCCATTGGATAGGATTTGCCCAAAAAATCGATACCACTTGAGCACTCAAGATCCCAATTGCAACCGCCAATTGAACTAAGCTTCCTAATAACCCCCGGTGGTTATTGGGGGTTAGCTCCAGAATCCAAATTGGATTGGCAATAACCGATCCTCCGGCAGCAATCCCAGTCAATAATCGTCCAACATCTATAACTAGTAAATTAGTACTCATGGCTATTGACAAACATCCAATCATGAATAACACCGAAGTAACCAGGGCAATCTTCTTACGGCCATGGCTATGGGCAACCCCAAATACTCCTAGAAAAATCAGCGATAATAGCCCTCCAATGGTAAAGCATGCCGTGATCATTGCAACTTGCGTAGTCGAAGCTTCTTTACACTGGGGAAAACCAAATTTCTCCCATACAGTCTTTTCATATACCAGCAGCCAATACTCGAGGTCTTCATATTGGCACGTTATATATTTCTGGGGTGCGTTCATCACTGATAAATGGAACCCAAATTGAAATGTTCCTAGACATGCTATGACTGTAGACCAAGCTAGCCTTGGTGTAACCGAATGTCTTACTTCACGTTCCTCCATGCTTTATGATGGACGTCTTCCTGCTATAATTTCTGCTCTAATGGCGGATGTCCAACGTTATATATCGGGCCCGTTGCAAAACAGCTTGCTTTCGGAGTTGTGCGAGATGACTTTTACCCCGATTTGGATCATTTCAGCTGATATGGATGTTGGTTCCTATCAGATTGCATCATTTCCGTTGGTCTTGTTTTGTATCTTGTGTTTTTATCTTATCTTTTATCTTGTATATTTGTATGTAACGCGTTGTCTGGACAGAAGTCAAGCTGAATAGCAAAGCGTGTATCCCATCATAACAATACAATCTTGAAGTAATGTGGATACTGTAGTAAAACTGAAAGAGTAGAAGAACTAGTATCAGAGTAGACCTAGTTGATAAGGAGTAGTTGGGTAATGGGGCTAACCGTACAATTGTCGATTCAACAAGTCAAGTATCCGAGAACGGCTTAAATGAGCGAAAAAAAACATCGTTTAGATATATCTTCTTCTTACTAAGTCAATCATGTCTGATGCTGAGGATAACCTTGCTGGGAATGTTGGGATCAAGTCCCAAAGCTTGAAAGCAGAACAAGTTGAAAAATTGAGTAAATTAATCAAGTTAATTCCAGATATTTTGAAAGAATTGAAAAATCCTGATTATGACGAGATATTCGGGTATCGAATCAATGTTGATACTGAATCCCAGGTGAATATTCCGGTTCGTAATGAAATCTTATTGAAGTTCTTGATTGCTAATGATTATGATGTTCAAGTCACCAAGGAGAAGTTGGTGAAGACTCTTAATTGGAGAAATGAATTTAAACCGTTGTCAGCCGCATACCTCGAAACCCATGATAAGGAACTTGATACTTTAGGAGCCATTACCAAGTTTAATGATAATGAAAAAGCTAATTTGAAAGTGGTTACTTGGAATTTTTATGGAAATTTGAAATCCCCAAAGAAACTTTTTGAAAAATTTGGTGATGCAGAAGGAAAGGAAGAAAAGAAACAAGAATTACCAGGATCAAGGTTTTTAAGATGGAGAATTGGGTTAATGGAAAGGTCATTGGCATTGGTTGATTACTCTGACCCCCAGAATCATAAAATTGCTCAAATCCATGACTATAATAATGTGTCAATGTTCAGAATTGATCCAGGAATGAAAGCAGCTACAAAAGAGATTATTGAAATTTTTGGTAATAATTATCCCGAATTATTATCAACGAAATTCTTCATAAATGTACCAACTTTGATGAGTTGGGTTTTCACATTTTTCAATAAAATTGGAGTTATAAGTGAAGAAACATTGAAAAAATTTCAAGTTTTAAATAATGGTAATTTATCTTCGTATTTTGGAGAAAGTAATCTACCAAAAGAATATAACGGAGGCAAAACTACTCAAATTAAGGATATTTTTGGATTAGAAAATTCGATTAAATCATCAATGGAATTCCCAGAGTATGGTAAACATTTACTTGACAAACATGATTTACAAGATAATTTATCAGTTGAATAATTTTTATTTTAAATATACTTAAAATCCATTGGATCTACCAAGGATTTGTCCTTTATACACTCATGGATAAAATTTTCTCCAACTATGCTTGGTATTTTAATAGGTTTTTGATGATGAGGTTTAACTCGATTTGCAATTTGAGTCGATATTTCCTTAATTTTAAATTCGATTTCATTTGAATTATACAAATTGGGTACTATGATAAATGAACAATCATCAATCGATTCCGTTACTTTACCTTTAAATCTTTTAATTTTATTAATCAATAAGTTTATTTTAAAAACAAAATTATCAATTTGATGATTTTTTTCTGCAAAAATGTAAAAACAAATATTTTCAAATAAAAAGGCCAATGGAGTTTCTTCACATTCTTTTAGAAAGATTAATTGATTTTCGTGATAACTGTCTTTGGTCAATTTAGTATTGATGTTCATATCACTGAGTAAAAACTTTTTGATTGGATAATTCGAGTCGAGGGTTGTAGTAAAACTATCACCAAACTTATCTAGTCTTTTCCCAGCAAATTCAGTCAATTGATCATTACCATTCAAAATAAAATTTGGCTCTAAAGGGACGAGGCTATTCTTATTAATACAATCTAAAATCCAAACTGGTTTTAAGATATCCCAACCTTGATTTATATAACCGATAATGGAAGGAATTAATTTAGAACCAATTATAACAACTTTAAAATCATCTAAATTTATATTTGATAAATCATTAACCGGGTCACCCCCATGAAGTTTCACTAGTTCAATCAATTGATTACGAGTTAATTTGAGTTGTTTGGATTTGTAGTCAGTCAAAATTAACATTTTTATCTTTTGAAATATTGTTTTATTTTCCGAAGAATCAAAATCAATTTCCCCGGATCTTTCGTCTTCAATGATTGAATCTTGAAAATTAATTTTTCTTTTAAAATTTGAATTAACTTTTTGAATCTTATTAGTATGGTGAACATTCTTTTTGGCTAAGTAACTTTGTAAATTTTCACAATCATTTAAATTCAAATCTCTCCTTAAAGATCTACACCATAGACCATGTAATGTGGTACCCGCCTTATACATTAAAGTGTCGGAGTGATCAATTGACCTAGCTTTGATCTCCAAAATGATTTGACAGTCATAAGGATTTAACCATTCATCAGGTTTTTTAGTACCAAATTGTAGTAAATCAATAGGAGGAGGATCAATTTTAAAATTATGCCATTTGTTTTTAGAAATAGAATCAATTTCTTTATACTCATCATAAGTAAAGCCATTAGCAACATTACAAAAACTTTTAAAAATTTTTGAATCCAAATCAAATAAAGCACAAATAAAAGAATTCTTGACACCTTTAATTTTGCCAATAACTATCAAATCGACATTTTCACCATAATACTCTAAATATTCTGGTTTAACTTTGATCCAATTTTTAGATCTTTTCCCCCATTCATATTTCGATAAGATATTTTTCAACATAACTCCTTCTGAGCGTTCACTAATAACTTGCTTTATCGCGTTATTAATATCCGTTGAATTGACACCAAGAGCATAATTTAAAATTTGAAATCTGTTTTCAATTGGGTTGATAATCTTCTTCAAAACTTCTTTTCTATAATAAAGAGGTAGATGAGTCAAATTTTTTGAATTTAAATATAATACATCAAAAATCATAAAAAGAGGTTGGATATCTTGAACATCATAAGCATCGGTGGTATTGAATTGTTTAACCAGTTCTTGAATAGCGGCCAGTTTCAAAGTACCAAAGGGTAAGATTTTTTTCAAAGTTTTATCAAAGGCCACCATTTCACCATCAAGGATACAACTCGAAACCATGAAGCTGTTACTAAACCCCCTTGATAGAAACTTCAGTAGAGAACCAAAATGATTATTTGAGCCGTATAAAAGAGTATAATTTTTTCTTCTTCTGGAGTAAAATTTAAATTCCAAATTATTATAAGAGGTGGGATACGATTTATTGATCATATGGATTAACATACGATCCCCATCAATTTTTTCTTCAATAATGAACTTACCATGATAATTTTCACGATTATAATAATTCATCAAATTAGAAGACGGTTTATAAGATTTATTGGTTAGTCTGTTAATGATTGTATCATACGAGGATTTAATTTTTTCCAGAGCCTCCGGAATGAAGGCATGGAATAACTGGATTTGTTTTTCAGCGGGCGATAATCGATGCAAAGGATCATGGCAAGCCCAAACGACCAATTTCAAATTGTTGGTAATTTTCAATAAGTCCAAAGAATCCGGGTGGTAAGTTAGCCAGAAAAGACTTGATTGGTTTGATAGAATAGAGTCTTTCAAGATGATATGACAAAACCATCTAATTTCTTCAATTGATAACTGGTCAAAGATATCATTGAAAAACCTGACCAAATCATCTGATTTAGTCAACTTAGTTAACTCATCCAATGAGTTATTTATATCATTAACGGATAATTTACCAGCGGGCACCGTTTGAGTTCTTCTATGCGACAAGATTTGACAAAAAGTTTGGGGCAAATTAGCCAAAATCTCCCCATTTGAGTTCTTAATATAATGATAGTTTTTCTTCCAATTGAACAATAAGTTATAATCGGGAGAATTTTTAGGGATATTCAAGATCTTGATAAACAATCGGTTCAAAGAAACATCTTTCAAATGATATAACCTCGAGTCCAATTCCGGTAAGATCAATCGGAACACGGGATAGAAATCCTCGCCAATCTGGATTCGATAATGGTTAACAAAGTTATTGAATAGATTAACATGGTAATCTCGTTTATTGTTTGCCAGCGAATTAGCTGGCAATTCTTTAATGTTTATTTTGGTAAATAAGTCGGAAATGAGTAAGTGGAAGGGCACTGGATTGGGATTGTGATTGACTGGAGCTTTGATCGAGTCCAAGTACGACATCGCAGCAAGAATTGCTCCCCTGACATGGAGTTCTGGGGTTATGTAGGCGGAGTCTGCTGAAATCTGGCGGAGTCTGGCGAAGTAGACTGTTGATGTGAGCGTTTGATGTGAGCGTTTAATCTGATGTGAGCGTTTAATCTGTTGATGTGACTGCTCACATCAACAGATAGATTTCCGACCACGCTTACGGGGGCGTTTCACCCCGGTTGTGCAGAACCGGGGGTTCGGCTCTCGAATATAACCAACATACGGTAGTCGAACTTGTCCACCATACGTAACCAACATACGGAGCCAACAACGGAACCGTCTCCAAACCCAGCAGGTCAAACGATAATACGGTGATCAAAGCAAGCAGCTTAACGACCAGATTGCCAAGTCAGCATACCGAGAAATCCGACCAGGTCTTAACAACAGCACAGCAATGCCAAACGCTCATGAAACTGAATAGCCACCATTGACGATGACCCATATATATAGACTATGGTGTACTGTAAGAGAACCCACACCCTGTAAGTCAAGTATACTGCTACTGTACCCTCTACCCTCTCTGCTCCAGGATATACTACCAGTATAAGTCCCTGGCTCTTTATAGACTGTTCAATTGAATATACAATAAACAGTTAATAATAGCATTGTACACCCAGTACAAGCGCAGCAAGACTAAAAAAAAAAAGAAAAAGGATCCGGGCATATATAATTTCAGTATGCCCCTTCTCAAAAGAATGTCTAACTCGACCAATTATCCTGGGACTAGTAATAAACCCAAGAGGAGATCGGGATTATTTCAAGTGTTTAATACTAGTTCCAAGAGATATTTGGAAGAATCAACTCCTCGAACTACACCAGAACCGAGTCAAGCCATGTCGTCCTCACCACCAATGTCACCCCCTCAGTTACCCAAGTTGAACACCAACTTATCACCAGTGGAACCAAATTCAAATTTGAATTTGAATCAAAATTTAAGTCCATTAAATTATCATAATCGGTCGAGAGCAGGGACAAATCTGAGTGCTCGCTCTGGCGATTCGGCCAATTATTCCTTTAGTGCTTCGCCCAATGCCACTAGTAATAAGCGAAGCTTGAGTGATAAGGTTAAGGCTACTCCTTCGTCTTTGGTTAGACAGCTGAGAATATACTCATCTTCATCGCCACAGCCCAACGAGTATGAGGCAGGAGCATTGAGTCCCAACTCGTCCAGCTCGTCGGTATTGAATTCTCCCAAATTAGCATCCAGACCCAATTCTCGTAGCATTACCCCGAATCCCTTGACCAAGTCCAATTCATTATTGGACCAGAATAAGTTCATCTCGCAAAATTTACCTCCTGAATTGAGTCCAATTGTCAATTTAATCAATGCACAGAAATTGAGAACCTATTGTATTGGTAGTTTTAAGATTCCTTCTCCTTCGGGTCCAAATGATTTTTTGGATGTGGAGGCCAAGTTAACCGGGATTGAGTTGGCTATTTGGAGAAATTCCACCACCAATGATGAATTTAATCCAAAATACATCAATTTGATCGATGTCAAGATTGACTTGAATGGAACAAGTTCAACTTTTAACCCCAATCCTCAATTACGCTTATTGCAAGATTTTACTAATGATTCTAGTATGACCATTCATTTTAATTCAAATGATGATTATAATCGGTGGTTGGCTGCTATTCAATTGGCGAAGTTCGAATACACTTCTCTTAATGAAGCTTTCACTGCAGTCATGCTTTCTTTAAAAGGAACCTCATTAAGTGATATTCATATTCTTTTAACCCCTAAAAAAAGATTCCCCAAGTTTGAATGGTGCAATTTACGTTTACCCCAAATTTCTTCAAAATGGTTAAAAGTTTACTGTGTTATTTTCCCCGGGGATTCAAAACATATTGGTAGAATTGAAATGTATACCACGGATAAGATTCTGAAGAAGAATTTGATTTTATGCATTCCTCAATTGAACTCGGTGTATAACGTTTACCCGGAACACTATAACATGATTGATTTTAATTCAATTATGAAATTAAATGGTGATATTTTCATTAATAAAAACTATGAACATTTATTTGTTCATTCGGATCTGGGTCAATCCACCCCAATTGGCCGCTCATTGTCTTTTAAATCACACCTGAGAAATAACTCAACCAATTCCTTATCCTCTTTAAATCAATCAAATGGTCATCAAAGAAGTGTTTCCATCAATTCTACTCAATCTTTTTTCACTAGTGCTACAAGTGGTGTTCCTAATTCTCCTAAAGTTGATGAGTCTCCTAAGAAAAAATCCATCAAATCTTCTTTCAAATTGAAAAATCTTTCTAATTTTGTCACTACAAACTACTTATATCTCATGCCCATTCCTCATCCTGGGGTTTCGGCTATTGAAATCATGTTACGTAACTTTATTCATATTATTGATGCTTTCAAATTATATGGACGCCCCAATCATTTAATTAGTGATAAATCAAATATCGAATCGCTTTTATTTGGTTTACCTTCTTTACCCCATTTCCAATATTTATCAATGGATGATTGTTACTATAATGTTACTTCATCAATTGATGTTGCCAAACGGGAAAATTGGAATGATTTTGATTGGAGAAATTTATTGAAGAAATTATTATCCCAAAAATTTGATGAAGGTTTTGCCAGAAATTCAAAATATAAGGGCCAAGGTAACATAATGAAATTATACCAAGATTTAGAAGTGGATTCAAATGAAATTAACGATTATGAAACCATTGCAAGTCCCAAAATTAATTTACCTCAAGATAACGGTCAATTCAACTTACCAAACAATGATCAAAATCAATATTCAAATATTAATTCAATCACCAACGATGAATTATTAAATCCGGCCCATGAATTTGATGGCTTTAGTGATGGCGGAATGAGTCCTTCTAATTCCCAATCTAATTCGGTTGGATTGGGAGATCCAATTGAATTCAATCGCCAACAAGCGCTTGCTCAACACCAATCTAGTGGATTGGAACCAATTGCTGATTACCCAACTCCCATTGATGAAAGCCATCCCTATCAGAATTTAGTGAATATGAAAATCCGTGATTAATCACTTGTATTTTAGTATAGACTACATGCTTATGTTATTGTTATTATCTTGTACGTAGTGTAATAGTAGTACGATAAGACAAGTACGATGTGTACGATGTGTACGACAAGTACATCAAGCACAAGTACAACAAGTACAAGTACAACAAGTACATCAAGCACAAGTACATCAAGTACAAGTACAACAAGTACATCAAGCACAAGTACAACAAGTACAAGTACAACAAGTACCAGAAGTAAGCACGCGTCCGCGTGTCCGAGAATCGGTAGCTTATCAAATCCATCTGAACCCTTGAATCTGCTGATGGCCAACACGTCCTAGCCTACGTTCTAATGCCCCAACACGTCTCGTATGCATTGTCTCTTGGTTCATCCAACCGGACAATTCTAACCGGACAATTCTTACTGGTATTTCCCACGGCCATTCTTACTGACAATTCTAACTGGACAATTCATCGTAACAATCCGTACTCCCATTCACATCCTCCAATGCTTATCCGATGTCTACTTCTTTGACCCATTGGCTACTCAACAGACCTTCCGTTTAACGTAATTCCAAAACAAACACGTCTGGCAATTTCAAATTCCTCTGTCTTCAACAAACACGCGTATCGATATCGTAATTCTGGTTCTGGACGGATTATAAACAACCAGTTGCACGTCTTGCTCGTTCAATTCTTCCTCCTCTATCTTTCCCGGCCAGTTTCTCTCTGGCCACCCACCGTAGCCTTGCAGTATCCACCCACCATGCTCTCCCAGCCGTTCTCTACAGTTTGATATCCATATCTTCCTACTAATCGCTGCTGGGGCTGGCTAAGTCCCAGAGCAAACACGCGTCGTGTCTCGCAAGCCTAATTAAATTTGTTTTGTTGTGCTTCTTTTGTTAGCACAAATTACATACAAAACAAAAAAAAAGAAGGAGAAAAAAAAAAGAATAGTCCCATCATCCAAAGGTGACTTTCACAAAGCAATACAAAATCTCTACTACTTCTTATTAATTCATTTATAATAAAAAACATAAACAACAGTTCATCACCGGTTCACGGAAAACGAGTTTTGAGACCACTTTTCAAATATTATATAAGTATCACGTCTTCCGCAAGTGAAAAAAAATTTCCATTGATATTTTATTCTTTATCATATATATCTATATATTAATCTACAAACATGTCTGTTCAACAAACTCCAACTAACGGCTTAACTGGTAAAATCTCTGGGTTAGATGTTACCACCTCTGATAATAAGGGCAAATCATTAACTGATAAATTAGCTGCTGAAGCTGAAGCTAAAGATCTCGCTGGTTCTGATCCAACTATTGGTAAGAATGCTATTGTTAATCCTTTGACTCCATCTACTCCTGCTGATGATAAAGAAGTTGAAAAAGAATTGGAAGAAGCTACCAATGAACATGCTAACTTTTTAGCACAACATAAAGTTCATCGTCATAAGTTAAAAGCTTTAGAAAAAGATGAACCATTACTTATTGAAAATACTCGTCGTTTTGTTCTTTTCCCAATTAAATATCATGAAGTTTGGCAAATGTATAAAAAAGCCGAAGCTTCCTTTTGGACTGCTGAAGAAATTGATTTATCAAAAGATATGCATGATTGGACTAACAGATTAAGTGATAATGAAAGATTTTTCATTTCCAGAATTTTAGCCTTTTTCGCTGCTTCTGATGGTATTGTTAATGAAAATTTGGTTGAAAATTTCTCTGCTGAAGTTCAAATTCCTGAAGCAAAATGTTTTTATGGTTTCCAAATTATGATGGAAAACATTCATTCAGAAACTTATTCTCTTTTAATTGATACCTATATTAAAGATCCAAAAGAAGCTGATTTCTTATTTAATGCCATTGATACTATTCCTTGTATTAGAAAGAAAGCTGATTGGGCTTTAAGATGGATTTCTGATGATGACGCTTTATTCGGTGAAAGATTGGTTGCTTTTGCTGCTGTTGAAGGTATTTTCTTCTCTGGTTCTTTTGCTTCTATCTTTTGGTTAAAGAAAAGAGGTATGATGCCTGGTTTAACTTTTTCAAATGAATTAATTTGTCGTGATGAAGGTTTACATACTGATTTTGCTTGTTTATTATTCTCTCATTTAGAAAATAGACCCGATCAAGTCATTGTTGAAAAAATTATTACTGAAGCTGTTACTATCGAAAAAGAATTCTTCACTGATGCTTTACCAGTTTCCTTATTAGGTATGAATGCTAAATTGATGTGTCAATACGTTGAATTCGTTGCTGATAGATTATTGGTTGCTTTAGGTAACGAAAAAGTCTATAACGTTACTAATCCTTTTGATTTTATGGAAAATATTTCCTTAGCTGGTAAAACTAACTTTTTCGAAAAAAGAGTTAGTGATTATCAAAAAGCTGGTGTTATGGCTAGTACTACTGAAAGTGCTAGTTCTAATACTGGATTCTCCTTTGATGAAGATTTTTAATCTTCCTACTTGCATCAAGTTTTTTGCTTCTTTTTTTCTTTAAAATTCAGGGTTTAAACTTTATTTGTTCTTTCCCATTTTTAATGGTTTAATGTTTTCTTTATACTCCATCTTAATGTTTTCCTCATTGGTTTATGTCTAAATTGTATCTTTAATTCTCTTATCCTTTGTATATTACTCTTTAAAATTACTACATCTTTATAACTACTTTAATTCACGTGTAAGCTACTTGTATATATTGATTATTGAAAAATTGTATTGAGATGAGAAAAAAAAAAGTTGAAAATTTAGAAACCTATTGTATTTACCCATTTCAATTCTACTAGCTATGGCAAAAGGTAAAGGTAAAAATAAAGGTTCAGATGATAGACCTTCGTCGTCGTCGCGGACTTCGAATGGTCATAAATCTAAACAGCATCATATAAGAAAGGGCCGTCAAGAAGGAGGTGCCTCATTATCTTCGAATTCTAATGATGATGAAAAATTCCCAGTCAAATTAGCAATGTGGGATTTTGATCATTGTGATCCTAAAAGATGTTCAGGTAAAAAGTTGGAGCGTCTTGGTCTTATCAAAAACTTAAGAGTTGGTCAAAAATTTAACGGTATCGTCGTTTCTCCAAATGGTAAAGGTGTTGTTTGTCCAGATGATAAAGAAATTGTTGAAAATTTTGGTGCTGCAGTTGTTGAATGTTCTTGGGCTAGATTGGATGAAGTTCCTTTTAACAAAATTGGTGGTAAGCATGAACGTTTACTACCCTACTTGGTAGCAGCTAATACAGTTAATTATGGTAGACCTTGGAAATTAAATTGTGTGGAGGCTTTAGCTGCTTGCTTTGCAATTGTAGGTCATATTGATTGGGCAACTCAGTTGTTACAAAATTTTTCATGGGGGTTGGCATTTTTGAATATTAATGAAGAGTTGTTACAAATTTATCAGCAATGTACTGATTCAGAATCTATAAATAAAGCTCAAGATGCTTGGTTAGAAAAAATAGAAAATGAAGTCAAGGAAAGAAAAGAAAGATCTAAAGATCAAGATATATGGATGATGGGTAACGTTAATAGAAAAGGTGCTGAGAGTGAAGACGATGATGACGGTGATAGCGAAGAAGATGTACAATATGATGCTTTGGGTAATGTTATAACCAAGGACAAAGAGCTCAAATATGATAATTTGGGTAATATTATCAGTGATGAGTCTGACCAAGAATCGGAAGAAGAATCGGAAGAAGAGGTTGATGCCTTGGGTAACGTAATAAATAAGAGTAATACTAAGTTTGATGAAGATGTTGATGGAGAAGACGAAGCTGAAGACGAACAATACGATAATCTAGGCAATCTTATCTCCAATAATCATCTCACCAAAAAAATCAACAATATCAGTTTAAATGCATCTACATAGTTTAATATACGGGTAATTCCAGTTCTATATTCCTTTCAACTCGTTGAATTGTGGAGCTCACATCGGATGATTCGTTCAATTTCACCGAGTTCTTAGTAGTTGGAAACTTTGAACACAAGGTTTAAGGTTCCGCTTAATAACTTTTCACTTCAAAAGGCTATAGATGTGGAGTTTTATTAGTAAGAAGACTTCCTTCTCTCGGAATTTCTTTGAGTTTGTAGCGATAATGTATGGCGATCGGGAATCTGGTGCTGATTTACCGAAAGTATCAAAAAAAAAAAAAAACTGGAAATTGGTTTAATTGATATAAAAGCAGAATGAAGGTACTCTCCTTATTCCCAGCTATTATAGAATGGCATTATCTAATAGTCCTTCAGGATTGAATTCGCTGTACTCGACGACAATGACCAAATCAGCCCCAAGTAAAGGAATTCAAATTGCCATCGATAGAGGTGGAACTTTTTGTGATGTTATCGCCAAAATACCGGGTCAGTCCGATTATGTTTTTAAATTACTATCTGTGGATCCTAACAACTATAAAGATGCCCCAACTGAAGGTATACGTCGTGTTTTAGAAAGGGCACACGGTATAAAAATCCCTAAAGATGAAAAATTAAAGTTAGATTCCATATCCAGTATTCGTATGGGTACAACTGTGGCTACTAATGCTTTATTGGAAAGAAAGGGAGCAAAAGTGGCCTTAATAACAACTAAAGGTTTCAAAGATGTGTTGGCTATTGGGAATCAAACAAGGCCTAACATTTTTGATTTGACTGCTAAAAAACTAGGTCACTTATATGAAGATGTTATAGAAATTGATGAGAGAGTCACTGTTGAAAGTTTTTCCGAAGGTGGTGGTGACAAATTAAAAATTGATATAAATGCTGATCCTGAATTAGTTGAAGGTGTTACCGGTGATGCTATCAGAGTATTAAAGAAACCTAATTACGATCTTGTTGCTGAGCAATTAAGTCAATTGTACAATAACTCCGATATCAAAACTCTCGCCTTATGTTTATTACACTCTTATGCTTACCCTGAACATGAAGCAAAGATTGCAGAAATTGCTAAGAAAATCGGCTTCCTTGTTTCAGTCTCTCATGAATTACAGCCAATGATTGGAATGGTGAATAGAACTTCTTCAGTAGTTGCTGATGCTTATTTATCTCCAGTCATTACTGACTATATTCAAAATTTTGGTTCAGGATTTGAAGGTGGCTTAAACTCTTTTGGCAATAAACTTTTATTTATGCAGAGTAATGGTGGGTTATGTCCATGGTATAAATTCACTGGTTTGAAAGCTATCTTATCCGGTCCTGCTGGTGGTATGGTGGGATATGGTGAAACTTGTTACAATGGAATCTCTAAAAAGGCTACAATAGGTTTCGATGCTGGTGGTACTTCAACTGATGTTTCAAGATACTCAGGTAACTTGGAACATATTTACGAAACCGTTGTAAGTCAAGTAAGTTTGCAGACCCCTCAGTTGGATATTTCTACAGTTGCAGCCGGAGGTGGCTCAATGTTATTCTGGAAAAATGGTATGTTTGTTGTTGGTCCAGAATCAGCAGGATCTGACCCTGGTCCAGCATGTTACAGAAAAGGTGGTCCTTTAACTGTCACAGATGCTAATTTATTTTTAGGTAGATTATTACCTGAATACTTTCCTAAAATATTTGGTCCGAATCAGGATCAATCATTAGACTTTGAGTTAACAGCAAAGAAATTTAAAGAGTTAAGTGATCAAATCAATAAAGATAAAGAAGACGGAATTAAACTTACTCCTGAAGAGGTCGCAAGTGGGTTCTTAAAAGTTGCTGTTGAATCTATGGCAAGACCGATTAGAAATTTAACTGAAGCAAAAGGTTTCAATGTCTCTGATCACAATTTAGCCTGCTTTGGTGGATCAGGTGGTCAATTCTCTGTTTCATTATCAAAAAATTTGGGTATCTCAGATGTTGCAATTCATAAGTATTCCTCATTATTATCCGCTTATGGTATATATTTGGCCGATATTGTTATTGAAAAACAATCGCCAGCCTCTTTTGTTTATGAAGACTTTAACTATGCAAATATTGACTCAAAAGTAAAACAATTAGTTGAAGCTGCTTACTTTGATTATGAAGAGCAAGGATTGAATGAACTTTCTACCAGGGTAGAAGTTCTTTTGAATATGAGATATGTGGGTTCTGATACTCATTTGTTGATTCCAAAGGTTGATAATATTGAAGACTGTGACAAAAAGTTCGTCGAAAGACATAGAAACGAATTCGGTTTTACATTGGACAGAAAGGTTTTGGTTGATGATGTTCAAGTATTGCTAATTGTCGAAAGTACTGATAGACAAACTCATAATCCATACGAAGAATTCAATCAATTAAAGACCAAAACTTTGATCGAAAAGTCTAAAGTGAATACGGATATTTACTTTGAAGGTTTCGGCTGGTTAAAGTCTACTGTTTTTCAATTGCCAGAATTAAGACTTGGTGATATCATTGAAGGTCCTGCTATTATAATTGATGATACCCAAACCATTTTGGTTGAGCCAAAATCTAAAGCTGCTATTTTATCCAGTCACATTTTAATTTTAGTTGAACAAGAAGAAAAACCCCAGTTGTCTACTTCTGTGGTTGACCCAATTCAATTATCTGTTTTTGGTCATAGATTTATGTCAATAGCTGAACAAATGGGAAGGACTTTACAACAAACTGCAATTTCTACAAATATAAAGGAAAGATTGGATTTTTCCTGTGCTTTATTTGACAGAAATGGAGATTTGGTTGCAAATGCTCCACATGTTCCGATCCATTTGGGTGCAATGTCCTTCGCTGTTCAAGCTCAAAGAAAGCTTTGGGATGGTAACTTACAAAAAGGCGATGTTTTGGTATCGAATCATCCTTCCGCTGGTGGTTCACATTTGCCTGATATAACTGTTATAACACCTGTTTTGGATGACAATAATGAACCAATATTTTGGACTGCATCCCGTGGACATCATGCAGATATTGGTTCCATTTCTGCTGGGTCTATGCCTCCAAATTCTAAAACAATTTACGATGAAGGTGCATCTATTGTCACTCATAAATTATGTTCCAACGGGAAGTTTGATGAGGTTGGAATCACTAGGTTGTTGCTTGAAGAACCGGCTAAGCATCCAGGTGGATCTGGTACTAGAGCGTTGAACGATAACATTTCTGATTTAAAGGCTCAAGTATCTGCAAATTACAAAGGGATTACTTTATTGCAAAGATTAGTTAATGAGTTTTCATACCCAGTTATTGACTTATACATGAAAGCTATTCAGTCAACTGCAGAACTCGCAGTAAGGAACTTATTAAAGTTGGCTTACAAAAAATTCGAAGGTAACGATATTCAAGCTGTTGATTACTTGGATGACGGTACTCCTATTGCTGTGAAAATTAATATTGATGTTGAAACAGGAGAAGCAGTTTTTGATTTTACAGATTCTGGTGATGAAATTTACGGTAATTTAAATGCACCAAAAGCAATTTTGTATTCTGCTGTATTATACGTTTTAAGGTCTCTTATTAGTAGTGATATTCCATTGAATAATGGTTGTTTGAGACCAATTAAATTTATTACAAGAGAAGGCTCGGTTGTGAATCCTTCCTATGAAGCTGCGGTTGTTGGTGGTAATGTCGAAACAACCCAAAGAATAGTTGATGTCATGTTGAAAGCATTTGAAGCTGCTGCCGCTTCTCAAGGGACCTGTAACAACTTCACCTTTGGGATAAATGATAAAGAAAACAGCATTTCCTTTGGATACTATGAAACTATATGTGGTGGGTCTGGTGCAGGTCCAACCTGGGATGGCCAAAGCGTTGTTCAATGTCATACTACAAATACTAGAATCACTGATACTGAAATATTTGAAAAACGTTATCCTGTCATTTTACATGAATACTCCATTAGAAAAGGGTCTGGTGGTGACGGTTTTCATAAAGGTGGGGATGGTGTTATTCGTGATATTGAATTCACTTATCCTTCTTTAGAAGTATCTTGTTTAATGGAAAGAAGATCATTACCTCCGTTTGGTTTATTAGGAGGTGAATCGGGTTCAAGAGGTCAAAATTTCTGGTATAAAAAGTCAACCACAGAACCAGAGAAGTATACAAGAAAGTTCCTCGGGGGCAAGACTACAGTGAAGATCAATAAAGGTGACCATATTATCATCATGACTCCAGGTGGAGGTGGATATGGACCCAAGACACTTGTAGATCAAGTTGAAAATTCCAAGGCAGATATCAATTACCCAATCACTAGTAGTCAGCCTAGTATCTTGACTGGATCTGCCGCTATGAGAAATATCATACAAGAAACCAATTAATCATATATATAGGCTTTTGAATAATATTTACCTTAAAATATTAGTAGTCGAATTAAAGAACTCTGTAAAAATGAACCTTGTAAAGTACTGTGCTTATTCTCTTGAGTAAATCTACAATGCTGAATTTGAATCACAAACCGATCCCCATTCCAATAACTTATATAGAGCCCTTACTCCTGAACAGTTGAATATTTGGCGATACAAGTAACTTTGTGCTAAAAGAACGAAGTTATAAGAGGTCGTCTGTTCAAAGAGATTCGAAAGAAAAAACCTCCAAAACACTTTGCTACAAAAAAAAAAAGGTTTAGATCAGCACTTAGCAGTCTTAAGATCACAATTTAACATCCCACCTGATACATCAATTGGTCTATTGAAATCATTGAAGATCTTTCTTATTGAGGAATTTGCAAAGACCATGTTTTGAGGATGTCAACGCAGCCCAAACCTACAACACATTTGCCGTTGCTATTGAACCCGTTTTTGAACGCTATCTTCAATAATCCACAGCATGGAAAACCCCCATTCAAACAGACTATACAAGAGTTAGCAGATAATCACAACGACTACACTATTTTGGTTCCTCCTGCCAATGTGCTTCATGAATATTTAGATCCACAATCGGAGCATTCATCTACAAAGATACTGTTACACGAACAGTGTTACCATAATGAAGACTTTATCAGGTCACATATAATCAAAACCAGCACGAACTATTCCTCTACCATTGCTCCTATCACCAGACTGAATCTGATTATTTATAGTACTATCAACGGTAAACAAATTTTGGTGAAAAATGGAATGATATTCACTGGTAAGGGTTTCAAAAAAAGCCTCAAGCTCAGAGTATTGAATATCAATTATTTCCCTTCTTTCTGTGACTATTTTCCAAAAGGTAGTCAGTTCATGCTTGTATATGTTGAAGATACTCTTTTCGGTAGCTTCAGACCTTTATCAAGATTCATTTATTCCTTAAATAAAGAACTTCCGCCTATCAAAAGTAATCCTTCTCACAATACGAACACTCAAAATACTTCATCTGTGACTTTCGAGGAGCTACTAAGAAACTTTCCCTTACTATCGAAGGCAGTTTCAGATAAGTTTTACCGATTATTCCATCACAATAATCATCAATTCCGTATATTAAGAACGCACACTAGGAAAAAGTTGGGGTCAATTAAAATTGAATTTCAAAATATGCTCGATGAAGCTTTCAAAATTGTTCTGGATAGTGTTAAAGCTGATTCTGTCGAAGGTGAACAAACTTATAATTTGATAAATCACATCTTAAGCATATATCCTGGATTGGATTTAAATCGCATAGTTCACGAATACGTTGAACTTAACTTGTACGACAAATTATGGTCACAATTGGTTTTTCAATTTAACTATCCTAATGATGATAAACTTGTGCACGATAAAGAGGCTATTTATACTCTTACGACCGACAAATACAAAGACTTGTCATGCTTGTCTTTGAATCAGTTGGATCTACCTATTGAAAAGCCATGGCAAATCAATGAACTTTACAAAAGAGTATGTTCTGCTATCGGAGAATTTTCTAAGCTTTCTGATGCAGCCATAGTAAATCTGAATACTAAAGCGAAGATAATAATAAACTCTGTCAATTACCTCACAAAAAGCGATCAAAGGTTCAACAAAGAAGAAAAGCTTAATCTGAGTGAAGATTTGTTAATTGATGCAGACACCTTGATCGGATTGTTAATTATGGTTGTTGTCCATTCAAAAGTGCCATACTTGGAAGCCCATCTCTATTACATTAAAAACTTCAATTCCATAAATTTTGAAAATGAAGGCTATTTTAACTATATTTTAAGTAATATAGATGCCGTTATATTTCATTTGTCTGATGCTGACCTGACTTGGAATGATCTAATGGGTGCTTCACAAAGTAATTTTGAGTTTTGGGCTTTGATACAAAAGGGTGATAATGACAAATTATTAGAGATTCTTAAGAAAGTTAATGACCAATATGAAAACTCAGACTTGCCCAATAACCATTTTTTGAAAAGCAGAAACATTGATGGGGAAAGCTGTCTCATGCTTGCTGTTAAGACGGGAAATATTGAGGCTTTCGATTTATTGATGAATTTCAATACGAGCTGGTTCTCGATAGATGACATACTATTCGATAAAAATACAACAACGGAACAAACATTACTTATTGTTTCACTTGTGGAAGAACGTCATGACATTGTCTCTGAATTAGTAGATTTGATCATAGAGAACACATCTTATGAGGAGCAATATATTTATTTCAACATTACTGATAGCTATGGTAGAACTGCTGGCCATTACCTTTTCCACGACTACAAATTGATAGATAGAATTGGACATCTTATAGATTGGGAATGGAAAGATTTAAATGGACATACTCCATTATTTAGCGCATGTCGATGCTATGATCATTCCGAGTATTCTTCATTAATTGAAAAAGCATTTGATTGTGTCTATTCAAAGAATAAATCAAGTGAATTAATAGACTTTGATATTCATAAGGATAAAGGTGGAAGTACCTTACTACATGTAATCCTGAGAGATTTACCCAATACGAAATTATTGAGTGAATCAAGAAATTTGATTAATGTTAATGAACCTAATATTAAACAGTTGACACCTTTAGTCTTTTATGTCAAATACAATCGTTTAGAAAACTTGAATAATCTATTAAATGATGATAGGTTGATTTTCAAATTCGAAGACTCCATCAATCACTATAATGTTTTCGATCATTTGGGATTTCTGTCAAGTAAAAGCTTATCGACCAACGGAACATTCAGAAAGATTGAAGAACTTATTCAAGAATATTTTTTCATAAATTACTATAAAAATGGGACCAGTGGTAGAATAGCCGCCACGAATGCTAAATATGATCCTGCTCTGAAAGACTGGATTATTTTTTTCATATATGAAAGTATTAGGAGTCCAAAGGACATTGCACTGGTGCAATCTTTATCAACTTTAAGGAAGAAGACACAAATTTTCAAGTACGAGAATCCAATGTCCTCGTTTGATAATGAATGGTTTTGGCTGAATTTCCCTCAGGATAAGGCTGTGATTCCTTTTTTCTCTAAATTTAAAATCAACAGGACAATCGATCATCTTAACATGCTTTTTATCAATATGAATTGTTGTAAATCTCAGTCTTGGAACAATTTTTCCGATAATTTACTTGCTAAAAAGGAATGTCTGACTTTTGAAACTATGCAAAACATAAATAAGAAGAATGAGATGAATCGCTCGAAATTTGGAGAGGTAAAACTAACTCGGGCCAACATTACTGAAATTGAAGTATTTTTGAATTTTTCCTTAGAGGATTTGAAGGTTTTCCAAACTCTCATTTCAAGATTGAACAAGTTGTTTTCTGTTCATGGAATTAAGGCATCTGACTATAGAATCGTTGTGGATAAAATGCTAAGTCAAATGATGGCATCGGTGATTTTTCCACCGAGATTATTCTCTTCTCATAGGCTTGATTTACAGAATGAGTATAGAACTGAAGATTCTGGCTATAACACCTTGGTTGCATATACTATGTGGTTAGAAATATCGGTTACAGAACTAATGAAGAATGTGAAAAGTGTAATAGAAAAGATCAAGTATTGGAAGGACATATATGAGAATATAAGAGGATTGAATAATGAGCTTTTGAAATACGAGAAGAAGGTTCAAAAAGTCCATGAAGCACACGAACAGAATACCTCGCCATCAAACGATAATGCATCTCCTACAGTTACTAGCACCGCTTCTCGTCGTAGTAGTGGAACATTGGACATGAATCCAATATCTCCCTCCGACTCCGAGGAAGATGACGATGACGAATTTTCCAATGTCTTTTCTTCCATTCTTACATTCGGAAACATGATTGAAAATAAGAAATCAAGATATAAAAAACTTCTTATGTTAAAATCAGACGAGATCAAAAAGATTATGAAATTAAATATTGACTTCAAAATCGAACACGAATCCCTTGCCGCTGAAATTTCCCAATTTGTGAAGTTCAGATCCGACTTCTTAACTTTGGGAATAAAAAGATTCACCAAGGATACCTTGGTTATCTTGAAAAATCGTCATTATGAATTATGTAAATTATCAAAGACTGTAAAGTCTTATCATAGTTAAAGATATTAAGCTATTACACCCGTACATTTTGAACTGTAGTGCAATTTCCAAAGAATCTTCCAGAAGTTTGGGTTTTTTGTTTGGTCGCGAAAGAAAAAGGCGAGGAAATTAGCAGTGATTTAAAGTAGCCACGAGTAAATCAATAGAGAACAGAAACCTACTTGATTAAGGTGCTATTAGATAAGATGAGTGTTTCAAATAAGGATATTTCTTTATCTATTATTAATTTCTTGAGAACTGCAGTTGCTGAAAAGCAAATTGCCGAAGATTTCGCTGATTCAATTGATGTTGCCATTGATTGTATAGCAGATGCTTTTGAAGTCAATAAGGATGATGATTCCAAGGTTTTAGAGTCCAAGTTTAAAGGTAAATCATTGAGTGATTTGGTCAAAGGTTCATTAGAGTCGAGCTCAAGCGGTTTTAGTGCTGCTCCTGCTGCTGCTCCTAAAGAAATCGATGCTGAAACGAAGGCCAAGGCCGATCAATTGAAAGTTGAAGGTAATAGAGCCATGGCAGCAAAACAATTTCCTGAAGCTATTGCCAAATATACTGAGGCTATTGAATTAGATAGCACTAATGTTGTTTATTTATCTAACAGAGCTGCTGCCCACTCTTCTTCTGCTCAACATGAAAAAGCTGTTGAAGATGCTGAAAAAGCCATTACTTTAGATCCTTCCTTTTCCAAAGCATATTCTAGATTAGGTTTAGCTAGATATGCTTTAGGTGATGCCAAAGGTGCTATGGATGCTTACAAGAAAGGTTTAGACGTTGAAGGAGATGGTAAATCCGATGCTATGAAGAGAGGTTACGAAACTGCTAAACGTAGAGTTGAAGAAGAATTGGAAAGCTCTATTCCTCAAAATGATGTTGCATCAACTTCTAACTCTGAAAATTCAAATGAACAATCTGCTCGTGGTGCCGGCGCTGGTGCTGGTGCTGGTGCCGCGGGTATGCCAGATTTCTCTAGTATGTTCGGTGGTGGTGCTGGTGGAATGCCAAACTTTTCCGAGTTGATGAATAATCCTCAAATCATGCAAGCTGCTCAACAAATGATGCAAAACCCTGGTGCCTTACAAGGTTTAATGAACAACCCATCTATTCGTCAAATGGCTCAAAGTATGGGTTTGGGTGGTAATGCAGGCGGTGAACAAGGTGAGCAAGGTGGTGAGCAAGGTGGCCAAGGTGGTGGTCCAGATCTCTCTGAATTGTTGAATAACCCAATGTTACAAAATTTGGCTAGTCAATTTGGTGGTGCTGGCGCTAGAGGCGGTAACAATGGTTCAAATGGTAATTAAATAATGTCTTAATAGTATTCTTTTTGTATATACATTAGTGCAATCGTTTTATCTTTTTTTTATTCCTTTCATATATAATAATTATAATTTTTAAATTCAATTCTTTTTAATAATACGCCTTTTCCTTCCTTTATTTACTACTGAATGATTTTTAAAAATCGATTTTATTAGAAAATTCTACACAATTATCCAAGATGAGAGAATGAAGACACTAGAGTAAAAAAGTAAAACAGTAAAAAACAATAAAAGCTATGAATACAAAACAAGAAAGAACATAAGCAAAAATTAAGCACTTATTCAATAGTTTGAACAAAAAAGACGATTAAGAAATGTTAAAAGCAGTAATTGAAATTGAAAAAAAAAATTCTAAGATTTTTTTGAAAAACCACTTAGGTTCTCAAAGCTTCTTCATAAGAAGGTGGAGGACCAGTGTATTCAAGAGAACCCTTTTCATTATAGACGGCAGCTTCATCAGAAACATCAACACCATGTTCCAAAGCTTTATTCTTTTCAATTTCAGACAAACCCATTTCATCTCTTGCGATCCAAATATGAGGTTCTTCATCATTGACAGCAGGATCTTCATAAGCAGTTCTTAAAAATTCTGGGTTATATTCAATATAATTAAAGTAAGCATCAGGCATCAATCCTCTAACACGGTCGAATGAATCAGTTCTTGGGCTGAAGAATCTAGTCAAGATAGAAGCTGGATTCTTACTAGAACCATTAGATCTAGTATGAGGTTGTTCAGCAACTGGTGATTTTTCATCATCAACGTTAGCCCTGTCAGATTTATTAATGAGTTGACCAGTAGAAGAAGATGGATTGGTAGCAGCATCTTGTTTAGCGGATTCATCAGAACCAATAACGGTATTAGCATTATGAGCATCATCAGAAGGACCACGTTTAATTTCTGGTAAGACCTGATCATGTTGAGTACCAGTTAAACCTAATTGGTTACCACCATGCCAGTAATTTTCACCTTCAGATTTAATTTCTTTAAGACCTTGATCGTGCATTGGATATTGGAAAGTGTGATCACCAGCAGAGTATTTAAGAGCAGAAATTGGAACAGCGTCAATAACTGGTAAGAAAATTCTCTTGAAATAGATATGGCAAATAGCGGTAGCGACAATAACCACAGCTTCTAAAGCAACACAAGCCCAATTTTTGGTGAAAACAAACATGGCAACAAGAACAATTTCTGACAAGTATAAACCAACAAATAATTGGAATAAAGCAGAAGCGTAATTTCTACCACGAGCATCGGTAAGGTTAGGACGCATGACATAAACCAAAGTGTATAAGAAGGCAGCGAAAAGGAAAAGGAAGGTAATGGTGGAAAACCCTAAAATCAAAGGAACCAAGAAAGCATAAGCTAAAGCAATAACACAAATAAGTTGCATATTTGGATACAAGACAGAAAAGAAAGGTTGACCCAAGGTAGTATAACGGTTCCATTTAGCTCTAGGAGTACCATCCAAGATTTTACCCAAGAATTGAGCCAAAATCAAAGCAACCAATTGGAATAATAAGGCAGCAGCGGTGGTTAAACCAAAGAAACAGAGGTAGGCCAAGTAGAAATTACCAGAGGTTGGTAATTTTTGGGCCAATAAGGGAAGAACGGTACTTGGATCTTCGACGATGCTAGGAACAGCACCCATAGCCGAAGAACAAAGGGCCATGACAAGGAAGGATTGAACAACTTGGAAAGCAAAGAACCAAGATTGACAATATCTTTCAACTTCTTGAACAGTGATACAACCGGCAACTTTACCCATTTTTTTAATAAAGGGAGGAATCAAAGACATTAAAATGGCCAAGGCAACAACTGGGAGTAAACCTTTAATAAGACCCAAAAGAACCGAAGGTAAATTATTAATAAAGCTCAACCAAGGAGCTTGAGAAATCAAGTTATCGATATTAGAAATGGCACCAACCACTGCAACTGGGATAGACCAAAAGATAATCATCAAGGTTAAAACGGTGGAGGCGATAGCTTTTTTAACTCTTCTTTTATTTGGGGTTAAAGCCAAATTGGGCCAAATAACATCAGCAGGAGCCAAACCAGAGTATCTACCACATTTTTTGAATTCGTCATTGTAAGGAATAGCTTGATAAGCTTTTTGCAATTCCAATTGAGTTGGGAATTCAATAAAGACCGAAGGAATTTGAGTATTGGAGTTATGTTCCAATTGACGTTTTTTGATATCTTTATTTAATTCACCCAATTTTTCCGGACAATAATCCAAAGTATCAACTTTTTGACCAATCAAGAATTTCAATTTATGAGTAGGTCTCTTTTTACCGTCCTTCAAGTATTGATTAATATCATCAGCGGGTTCAGGAAGAGGTTTATTCTTCTTGGAAGCCTTATTTCTCAAGTTGACGGCTTTGGTAATAGTTTTATTCAAGGCGCCTTCGTATTTACCGGACAACTTACTTCTTTCCTTAACCAATTCTTGTAATTCTTCGTAATCACGAGCATACCAGAGATTAGTGGAGGTTGGGAAGTAATTTCTAATTTCGGTTTCACTCAACAAGTGAGAAGGAACTTCGGTTAATAACAAGACTCTAGAGGATAATAAAGAGTCATACAAGGGGGTGGATTGTAAAGCATGTCTGAAAGTAACGTAGTAAACCAATTCACGATAAATCAAAAAGATAAAGCAGCCAAAGTAAATCCAAGAAAGGAAAACATGAGCAAAATATCGGTATTTATTCTTGATATTCCCAAAAGCCAAGATATCCAATTCAACGTTGTGATTGGAATTGGTAGCAGAAAGAGGGAACAAAATTGGCCATAAAATTATACAACCAAGTAACGAAATAAAAGCAAATTCAAAAAGGAAACGAGTGAAAAAATAACCATCGGGACCAGCATGTTGAATGATAAAACCTTCTGGTTTACGTAAAATATGGGTGAGCCAGCCAAACAACCCTTTTGGAGAAGAGTCTGGTCTCAAGTCTCTGGGCAAATACTTAACTTCTGCTCTAGGTTCATAAACCCGTCTTTGAGATTTTCTCAAAGCAATGAAAAGAAGGAAGAAAACTGCAGCAATAACAAAATTTGGAATGGCAGAAGCCAAAAGTTGGGATACTGACCCTTTACCTGACTTACTTGACCCTGATGATCCTTTACTTGATCCAGCCATATTAAATTGTAATAAGATGAAAAGGCTAAAACAAAGTCAATTGAACAAAATAAAGGATATTAAACGGTTAATATACCAATTGGTAAAAATTTCAAGAGATGAAATTGAATGAGGCTAAAAAACAATAACTGTTTGTTTGTTTGTTTTCGCACAAAAATGATGATGTAAATTCAAAACAAGCAAGTTAAGCCCTTGACATATTTCATCTTCTCTCCATCTACTTTAACTACAACAATAAGCCCAGTGGCCCAGGGATCTACTACTCCCATTACCTCGAATACCCTCAATGCCCTTTATACCATTAATCTAATTAGTATAAACAGTTTAACGCCAAAGTTGACGAACGGCTGTAGTCATGCGCACCGAAAAACCTAAAATTTCAGATGTACGGGCCGAGCAAATGAATGCTGGTTGCTATTGAAAATTTCACGTTGAGCCTAACACAAGTGCCCAAAGGGGAAGGACGGGCATGTGTAATCTTACATATCGAGTCATCATTCTCATCGAGTATAATTGATCTATAAAACTATGTAATCATTGTTTCTTGGGAGGAGTTTTGGACTCGCTAAGGCTGGTGCCCAGGGTCCCGCTCGATCCTTCAAAGGGCGGAGGTCCTTCTGGACGGGTGAAAGTACCGGTGGTGTTTGGGGGTGCGCTCGGGCGCCTGTAAATGTCGTCAATGGTTGATTCGTTATATAGATCGGTATGTTCATCAGAAACCACCGGGATGCTGGGACTGATGGGGCCTGCTTGTTGTGCTGGCGGTTGAGGTTCTCGGTGGTGGGCTGAATCGGGGAAGGTTGGGTTATTGGCGTACTCTGATTTTGCATTGGGGTTAGCGTGGAAGTTGCCGTTGTTGTCGTAGTATCCCATATCGTATTCGTTTGCCGTGGCAGTATAAGTGGGCACGTAGGTTTGGTTATTCACCTGCGGATCATGGTACTGTTGGTGTTGGGATTGAACATAAGAGGGTGGTGTCATCCATCTGGTTCCATAAATTGGTTGTGCTCCTCTCTGGCTTCTTTTTTTATTAACCCGAATGGTACCAACCACGATTAATACAATCAAGATAATGAAGATTGCGAAAAATGCCCATCTGGCGCCTCCTGACCCGGACCAGGTCCCATACCCCCAGTCTCTTTTCTTTAATGGAATATACATTGTTGGAGTAATAAATGGTATTACAAATTGTATTTGATCATTTCCTTAGATGGGCTTTATCAGCATCAGCTTTTTTTGTCGTCTGCTAAAATTAGCGGTGCTCCTGCACACCACTTACTTGGCGGTGGCGGCACGTGACGTGGTGTCCGGGTCTTTTGTTTTCCTTTTTCTTCTCTTTTTTTTTGTGGCTATTCTGGCGGCTATTTGCAACTTTTTTAACTTTTAACTTTTAATCTTATTATCTTTAAATCTTATATGTTATTCATCTTATATCTATACCTACATCTATGAAACACCAGCTCCGGTTGAAGGCGCTACTGCAAGAGCTCCCCTCAAGACAAATCAACCTCTCGGCGTCTCCGATCTAGTACTTATTACCCTTGTCCATCTACTATCACCCACTAACCTCTAGCGCCTCTACAAATGAGCAGATCCAAGATCTATGGAACCAGGTCAAATTGGCCTTCCAGGATACCTCCTCCCAGGAAATATGCTTTATTTTGACAATTTTTTCGAAAAAACGTCAAAAAAAATTGGTTTTGCTAAACTGTTTGGCTGCTTGCACTAAGGAATCAAGAAAGTTTTCTAGCATTATCAAATTGATCTCTTATTTAGCCCGTAAATTACCCTCGGGTAAAATCACCACCAAAAGAGATTTCCACTACCAAGACGTAAACCTATTTCAAAATCAAGAGTATTCTAATAGTATCATTGACTTGTTTTCTACTTCGTTAAATATATCTACACAAGAGAATTTACTAATTTATTCTTCCCAAAAAGGCTTGTGCTACGGGAATTGCAAATTCTCTCTAAATAATCAATGGTTTGATCTAACCTATAACTCTGCCCCAATCCTTATTCCTCATATCTTATCAAACCATATCCTCACCTTCACTCATCCACCCATTGCCATCATAATCATTGAAAAAGACGCAGTGTTTAAATCCTTTACTACCTACTTGACTGAATTCTCTCCCTCCTCTAATTTCTTGGTGGTCACCGGTAAAGGTTTCCCCGACAAGTTAACTAAAAAATTCATCGAGTTATCTTCTGCTAATTTAAACATCCCAATTCTTACCTTTGTTGATTCTGACGTTTATGGTTTATCCATCTTTAAAAACTACATGTTTTCCAATTCCGCTTACCTTGAGAATATCATCTTGGCCGGCGTCTTTCTACTTGAATACACCGACGGTTGGTTGAATATTACCTCTTTGGATCTTAGAAGAATGATTGGCCTAGTTAAATCCACCAGTCTGCAAACCCATCTCCATAAAGAGCTAGTAAAACTTCACCGGGAGCTCACCAGAAGCCTACTACTATTGAAAAAATCAGAAATGAATGTAATTAATCATAATTGCAGCCATTATATCTTTTCAAAATCTTTAGAGTATTTGAAAAAATGACGCACGGTCACGTGCACGGCCGATTCCTGCTGTTCTTTTTTTTTTTTGGGCTACGTTTTTTTTTTTGTTACACTTTTCCAATTTTCCAATTTTCTATTCGTCTCTCGTTGAACAAATTTCAATTTTTCTATCCAGTTTTTCATTCTTCTTCCTTTTCTTTATCAACAGTCAAAATGTCTTACTCCACTCGTCAAATTGGTGCTGCTAACAGCTTGGAATACAAAGTTTTCATCGAACAAGATGGTAAACCAGTTTCTCCATTCCACGATATCCCATTATACGCTAATAAAGAAAAAACTATCTTAAATATGATTGTTGAAGTTCCAAGATGGACTAACGCTAAATTAGAAATTTCTAAAGAAGAAAAATTAAACCCAATCATTCAAGATACTAAAAAAGGTAAATTGAGATTTGTCCGTAACTGTTTCCCTCACCATGGTTATATTCATAACTACGGTGCTTTCCCTCAAACTTGGGAAGATCCAAATCAAACTCATCCAGAAACAAAAGCTAAAGGTGATAATGATCCTTTGGATGTTTGTGAAATTGGTGAACAAGTTGCCACTGTTGGTCAAATCAAACAAGTTAAAGTCTTGGGTATTATGGCTTTATTAGATGAAGGTGAAACCGATTGGAAAATTATCGTTATTGACGTTAATGATCCATTGGCTGCTAAATTAAATGACATTGAAGATGTCGAAACTCACTTACCAGGTTTATTAAGAGCCACTAATGAATGGTTCAGAATTTATAAAATCCCTGATGGTAAACCTGAAAACCAATTCGCTTTCTCTGGTGAATGTAAAAATAAAAAATACGCTAACGAAATCATTGCTGAAACCAATGAAGCTTGGAACAGA
This sequence comes from Hyphopichia burtonii NRRL Y-1933, assembly GCF_001661395.1. Classification (NCBI taxonomy): domain Eukaryota; kingdom Fungi; phylum Ascomycota; class Pichiomycetes; order Serinales; family Debaryomycetaceae; genus Hyphopichia; species Hyphopichia burtonii. The sequence goes on from NW_017963730.1 coordinate 617,225, forward strand.
TTAATTAAAGGTACCTCTGCTGACTCTAAAGGTATTGAATTAACTAACACCACCTTATCTACTTCTGCTACCTTCACTGAAGATGCCGGTGTTCCTCAAGCTGCTCCTCTCCCAGCTGCTCCAATTGATAAATCCGTTGACAAATGGTTCTTTATCTCTGGTGCTCATTAAACTTATTGTCTATAGTATCAGTAATACACACTTTGAAAGTGAAAGAATGTAGCTATTGCAACCCTAATTCGTAGTGTTTGTTTTGTATTTGTTTTTTTGTCAATGAGTAAATTTCCACAAATCTTTTTTGCACTACGCGTGTGTGATTCACATTAAAAATTTTCCCTAGTAACCAGTGATGAAGCTAAAATTATCATCAATTCCTTCTGACTATTAGTAGAGTGCTGAATCTAAAGATTAGTCACTTATCAGCTAGAATAATATAAGCATCTTTTCGAAAAAAAAAAAAAAGCCTTCTATAAAGACCATGTTAGTTAAACCGCATTAAAAAAATCATGGACTTACATCAACAAATTCCTACTCATCTGAACTATATTGAAAATAAGTTTTCAACCTTAAGTTTAGCTTTTGATAGTTACGGAATCACGATATCTGACTTGTTGATTGCATCGGTTAATTCGAACTTGATAAGTATCTCCAAAAAAATTGGTCGATCATTAATTGAAATCAATAATTATGTTAAAGTGGTTAAAGAGTTAATAAATGATCAGAATAAACCTACATCAATTGATACACACATCAAGGATGATATGGTGATACCCAGTGGGATTGGTGACCTAGATATCCAATTGAATGGTGGTATTCCATTGGGGTATATCACTGAAATCTTTGGCGCCAGCGGATGTGGTAAATCGCAATTATTATTTCAATTAGCCATTCAAGCTCAATTGAATGAAAGGAAAAGAAGTATTTATATATCAACTGAATCCATCTTAGAGACCCGCAGGCTAAACGAAATGATTGCAAACCATCCTAGAGACATTCTGATGGATAATATCGATTATGTTTACTGTGATGATTTAGAAAGTCAAGATCACATCTTGATGACCCAACTACCCGTCAAACTATCACAACATCCAAGGGGTACATTCAACGCTATTTTCATCGATAGTATTGGACACCATTTAAGAAGAGAAGACTCAATCACCAATGAAAAATACTTACTGGACAGAATCGAAGAACAAGAAGCGTTAATGCAAGATGATGATGTGTTTAAAGAAATTAGTACGAAGAATCATCAACAATTACAGAAATTTTTCAAATCAGATCTTCTATATCAAACTCGAATCAATAAAAGAAAATACCTTATGCTTTTGCAACGCCATTTGATTGAGTTGGCTCAAACTTATAACGTGGCTGTTATAATAGCCAATCAGGTAAGTGATCAGCCGGCAAATGAAGATTCCAATATCCAAAATTATTTGGGCAATGATGACCCAATCAATTTCAACTATCAATTGGGTCAATTTTCAGGTTGGGATAATGAAACAATTTCAAAATTTCAGCATAGTTTCAGCAATTCTTCCTCAGAAACTACTGTTGACACTTTATACTCTGAATTAATGCATTCTTTTAATAAAAGGGCTAAAACTAATCAATCCGATACTTACAATAAACAAGAATCCCTTGTGTCCCAACTACACCATGTTCAAAATAGAGAAACAAAACGTATAATCCCATCCCTAGGGTATACCTGGGCCAAAAACATTGGATGCAAATTACTACTTCTGAAAAATTATAAACCAATCCTCAAAGATAAACTGGAAATTTCGAATGATGTATACCCAGAAGAACCCACCACCGACCCCTTACAGAATGACCACAAGAGAAGTTTCTCCCAACTAGACAGCTCCCATAATCCCGTCTCTTCAATTGAAGACTTGATCGATGGCTGGCAAGTTGAACGATACATTAAAGTCGTGCTGAGTCCATTCCTTACCGAAAACCTTCACAACCAACGTGATTACTCCAAGATTCCAGTATCGCTAGACCAACACGGGTTTCACTAAGTAGATGGAGGTTGGAGTCCTTATCAACGTGGGTAGTGTCAGGGTGCAAACTGAAGATGTCTATTCCCCTTTAACTTTTGAAGACATGAAAAAATGAGAATGAACGGGAAAGCATATCACAAAAAAACGAGGGAGCGTGAACAAAGTTGAAATTGAAAATGAAAACAGAATAAAGTCATCCAATTTGGTTTCTATCGAGTATTGGCTTTTCTTTCACGTACAACACCGTCGGTTAGAAACCTCACAAGTTATTTTATCATCATCATTTCAATATGAAGGTATGTTCTTGCATTTATGGCCGGTCGAGAAAATCGCATTCTTCGAGGTAGGGGACGCGCCGAGTCAACGTCGGTGGGCGACCATGAAGATGAGTATCGAGGATTGATATTAACCCCAATGAATATAGTTTATAGATGAAGTTGACATTGAATTAGTCAACCAAGAACTTAATTTCCATTCTACTGATAATAATGTTGTTATAAAAGGAGGTTGTGATTTATTCACCACTAAACCTATTGCTTCTGATCGTAAATTATTTAAAACTATTGATAAACACTTGAATCAGATTATTGAAGATAATCAGTTATCCCAATCGTTAGGACGTGAACGTCACTATTCGATGGGGAGTAGTGCTTCTCCTCCAAGTGGACATCTTCAATTCCGTCAACAACTTAATCAATATATGCAACAACAACAACAACAACAACCTTCACAACAGCCTTTACAACAACCAAGTCCTCGTCAAAGTCCTCAGCAACAATATTCAACCATAAATAATAGAAGAGCTAGCACAAATCTGATTAATGAACAAGGGAACAGTGACTCTTCAAAATTATCGGATAGCAATAGTGCCGAAACTTCTTTTGATAATTCTATTGCTGTTGATGAATCACCGTTTGGTCCATTGAAATCTAATTCTACTAGGAAGACTTTTGCTTATCTTATTGCAATTTTGAACACAACTTACCCTGATCATGATTTTTCAAATTTACAACCAACTGAAGAAAATTTTCATCGAATTAACTCTTCAGAGGATTTAATCCATCGTTTTAATAATATAATGTTATCTTTGGGTAAAAAAGAAGACTTGTTAAATTGGATTTGGGATACTATAAATGTCTATATGGACCTTGTACCAACAAAATCTCCAATTTTGGCTGCACATGGTTCAAGAAAAAATAGTTTATCAGCTTCAAGACAAAATAGTATATCGACATCTAGAAAAAATAGTGCTTCTGCTACTAGAAATACCTCAATGTCTCCTAAAATAACTGAACTTACTTTAAATTCTTCGAATAAAGTAAAACCTGAACTTTTACTTAATGATTCAGATTTCAAATCTAAAAATAAAGTAAAATCAGAATCTTTGTTTAATGATTCAGATTTCAAATCAAAAAACAAGGATCAAGAAAATAATAGCCATCATCATCATCATCGTCGTAACAGTAATAACCATAGACCCCAACCGGTCCATTCAAATAGCAATACGTTTGAAGGTTGCCAAGTTTATGAATTCCAACCCTCTGATCAATCCATTCTCGAAGATTTAAATTATCCATATCAAACTTTATGGTCCTACTATTGGTTTATCTACAATAAAAAGAAAAAGAGAGTATCATTTCTTTACCTCACCGCAATTAATAAAATGCATTTTTCAATGATCAACCGAAATAGAGGCCCATCTTTCAGCAGACAAGAGAGAGAAAAATATGGCTCTAATCTTAATGAAGATGATGATACAGATGTGCATTTTGAGGAGGAAGACGATATTTACGTAGATGATTACGACGATGACGTTATAATAGATGATGACGAAGAAATGGATAAAGACGTTGTTGGTGACATCGAAATCTAATCTACAAAAATTTACACTCTACTAACTTGATATTAGAATAAAATAAATAATGAATTAATATGAGCAAATGTTAACGCATCTCCGCCAACATTTACGTGTGTATTAATGAATATATGACGATTTCTAGACATTCGATTGCAAAATTGCTGCAAGCAAAATTCGTAATTTTTTTTTTTTTTTTTTTAAAAAAAAAGGGCTGTTTCTCGCAACTCCGTAAGACGTTGCTATTGCCATGGACAATTGCTGTTCACACTAATGCTCAGTGTAGAACCAGTATATAAGAAGAATGGATTCTATGAGGTCTCAGATGATTTGAACTTTTCATTATCTGAAATATACTATACAAAATGTCTCAAAAATTAGCTACCGAAATTGACCTCCCATTAAACGATGGCCACAGAATTCCGGCTTTAGCCATTGGTACTCTTCCTCCAGATCTTCCACAAAGGGTCACTGCACAAGTTATTACTGCTGTCAAAGCAGGTTATCGTCATATTGATACTGCTTGGTACTACGGTACAGAAAAATATGTCGGGGAAGCTTTGAAACATTTGTTTGCAGAAGGTTATAAACGTGAAGATCTTTTCATTACCACCAAAGTCTGGCATTCTTTCTGGCACAGTCCAGAAAAATCATTGGATAAATCTTTATCTGATTTGGGAATTTCATACGTTGATTTGCTTTTACAGCATTGGCCTGTTTGTTCCCATGGTGATGAAAATGGACTTCCAGCTGAACCAATGGAAGGCGATTATGTTAAATATGATGATGATCCAGTAACTGGAACAAAATTCATTGATTTTTATAACGCCATTGAAGATATTAAGCTCAACACTAATAAAGTGAAATCAGTTGGTATTTCTAACTACTCAATTCCAAAATTAAAGCAATTGTTACCAAAAGTTAAGAAATTTGTTCCTGCTGTCAATCAAATCGAATTATCACCTCATTTACCTCAAAAAGATTTGACTGATTTTTGTGATCAACATAAAATCATTGTGTCTGCTTATAGTCCTGTTGGTGGTACTGGTGCTCCTGTTGTGAAGGACCCTTATGTTGTTGAACTTGCTACGAAATATGGCGTTGAACCTAATGATATTACTAATGCTTATCATATTTTAAATAACAGGGTATCCATTCCAAGAAGCTTTAATCACGATAGAATTAAAAAGGCCATCATATTGCCTCGTCTTTCAAAGGATGAATTGGACAGTCTCTATAAACTCGGGGAGGAAAATCCAAGAAGATACACAAACGATCCTTGGGGTTACGGTTTAGGCTTCAGATGGTGGGATGGTGATACTCTCTCCAAAGAATTTGATTAATTATATAAATCAATAATTAACAATAACATACTTTGTTGTAAACGTCTTGTAGTTGAAGGTTTTTCACACCTTCATCGTAAATTGCTTGAAAATTGCAGCCATTTTTTTTTCTCCGTTTTTGCATTCTTGACTTCGGTAAAGGGTAGCTTGCCTTACTGAAAAACACGCTTGTCTTATCAACGTCAACCGGAAAAGAGATTTGCTAACATATAGCTTCACTCAGTGTCTTGAATTCCATTAACTGAAAGCAGTTTCCCTATTTGTTGTATGTCTCAAAATAAGCGGGATCTTGTTTTTCTCAAAGCAAGCAAAAGATCCCTCGATCATTATAAATACTACAACTATTTTCTATACTTTGATTAAACAATAATCATTCAATCATCATTTAGCAATGTGTTCGATTCCTCTTGCAACAGATATTTACTTCAATTTAAGTAATGGACAAAAAATTCCTGCTTTAGGGGTTGGTACATCTCCACCTGATAATAAGCCTGCTGTTAAAGAGCAAGTTATCACTGCTGTTAAAGCTGGATATCGACAAATTGATACTGCTTGGTATTATGGTACCGAGCAGTATGTTGGAGAAGCTCTAAAAGAATTGTTTGAGGAAGGAGTGGTGAAGAGAGAAGAATTGTATATTGTTACAAAATATTGGCCATCTTTATATAATAATCCTGAAGAATCAATTAATCAATCTTTGAAAAGATTACAACTCGACTATGTTGATTTATTATTACAACATTATCCCGTTGCATTTAAAAGTGGGCCTGATGGCCTGCCAGCTGTACCTTTAGATGAGGCTGGAAACCTTGTATATGATGATGACCCAGTAACTGGAAATAAATTTATTGAAAGTTATCATAAACTTGAAGACCTTTTAGAGAATACGAGCAAGGTCAAAGCAATTGGAATTTCAAATTATTCCAATCCGAAGTTACGTAAATTGTTAGCAGCTGTTAAAAAGCATAAACCGGTGGTCAATCAACTTGAAGTTCATCCTCTTTTGCCTCAACAGGATATTATTGACTTCAACAATCAAAAGGGTATAAGAGTAGCTGGGTTCTCACCCGTTGGTAGTGGTGGTGCCCCAGTACTCAAGCTTCCATTAGTTAATCAATTGGCTGAAAAATATAATGTCAGCCCCAATGAGGTTGCAAATGCCTATCTTATCTTACAGGGAGTCCCATCCTTACCTAGGACATCCAATTTGGAAAGAATCAAAACTAATATACGACTCCCACCATTGACAAGAGAAGAAAGAGATCAATTATATCAATTGGGAGTTGAAAATCCTGAAAGATTCATTAACGAACCATGGGGACGTGGTCTTGGCTTAAAGTGGTTCAAAGGAGATAACTTGAGTGTTGAGTTCGATTGAGGTACATACCTTTATTCTAAATGTCTTTCTTTTTAGTAGATCTACATTAATTAGATTTAATCCTTGAAATCTGTAGTTATGTAATTAAAAAATCACCCAATTTCTTCACTTCCCTCAATTCCCAATTAGTCCTTGTCTAGACAATCAGTTTATCATTCAAGGTAACCAGAAACTAGTTGTCGATGGACAAAAATAGGAAAAAATTATTCGAAGACCGATCTTCGGTACGCAATAAAAAATTATTAAGTATATAACTCGTTCTTTTTCCCTACTTTCCATTATACAATCTGACAATCATAGAAAGAATGGTCAAACATTCACCAACGATAGTAATACTCTGTCTTTTCTTAAAAGTTTTGTTAGCTTCGCCAATTGACTTTCTAAGCGGCCTCCTTATCAAAAATAATATTTTTGATGATCGCGTACAGATTGGAGGCCCTATTGATGATGAATTCCCCACGGTTGAAGAAGGAGCTGACGTTGCCAGAACTTTAGTCAATAGAGAATCTTTGGTTAATGTCAATACATTTACCAAGATCAAGGATTCGGGCGACTCGGAGACTTTAATTCCTGTTTCTTCAATGGAATATTACGCCGATTGTGATAATGATGGGGACCCTTATTGGTTGGTAATTGATATTGGCTCTACTTTTCAAAACATAAAGCATGGTTCCGAATATACTTTCACTATAAGAGCTGGTGACCATCCTAGTGGCGAAAAAGTTGATGAGAACTATCCTGGGGGTAGAAGCTGGTCTCCAGCTGGATCTCCTCGAGTTAACCTTCGGGGTACGTTGCAAAACGTCACTTTCGAGAACCCTCTTGATCTCATCCACTTGGAACACTGTTTCGTTAAAAGACATCCTGATGCCAAATGGTGGTTACCATCAAACGCAATTACTCCTCATAAAGCTCATTGGGTAAAATTTGTTGTATCAGGGGTTTATTTTGTTGGAGGTTTTGGTGATCGTGCTTACATTGGTCCAATTGATTCAGAATTATATCATTCAGCCAAAGTAGTTTAATTTCTTTTATTTCGAAGTATTCTTTTATAGGTATATAGCTTAACTTATGGGTAGTTTTCACGACTTTTGATAACTATGTAATCTTTCCGAATCCAGGCACTCGAAGAATATCCGTAGGAGTATCTCTTGTACCATGCCCATGAGACGCATTAAACAGTCTTGATGGCGTTTTATGAAATATTTCAAGACAGTACTAAAACCTAATCTAATAGTGACCCTGATCCATTTTTTGTTCAATTTTGCAAAAAATGTGATAAAAAGTGAAGAAGTTGAAAATGACCCTCATATAACAACTACTTTCTTGAAAGCAATGATTATTCTTCTAAGTTATTCCCAGAATATTGGACCTCCCAGAGCTAGGTCAAGTCCAATCGATCTTCTTCTTTCACTCTGGCTGCAAAATTTTCGATTCAAAAATCATTGAAAAAATTACCCCAAAAAAAATCTTTCATAGAAAGGTTCATTATAAAAAAAAAAATTCAAAAGATTTGACTGCAAATTTCCCGATTTAATGTGAAACTTTTAATGCTGGAATTGAACCAATGGCATTCAAGCAGTTGGTAAATATAAAAAATGTGGTCCTCCAGGGCCAAAATCAGCCAATACCTTCATGAATGCCCACTCCACCCACCAAACCTCACTTCCCGTCATAACAGAACCCTTGACTCCCAAATCTCATCACACCTTTTGGTTAGCTCGCCAACAACAAGTTGACACTTCGATCTTCACCCGATGCAAAATATTATCAACAAATCGACTGTTAGACAAGAGTACACTTCCCTTTGCAAACTGTCTGACATTAAAGATGGTTGTAGGAAGGGCATTAAAAAGTTCGCTCAGTCTGGCTGTTCATGTGTTCAAAAAAACTTATGGTTCGGACTGTAGCTCGTAAGTGTAAACTTTACCTTAAGCATTCAAATGGCCCCTAATACAGTAAAATAAAATATGAGGTTGTAAATTACAGTCTTATCACATAAATTCGAATCCCAAATCGTCCTAAACCCTAGCTTTAGGTTTTTTTTCTCTGCTACAAACAAAAGAGCAGTTTTCCGATTTAACAGAAGTGTCATTAATTTTCAAAGGATCATAAGAATTCTTGATATAATCAGGTTATATGATTTTTTAGGCTCTAAGCAAAAACAAATTCAATTCCAAAATATCATCCCTTAAATAAACGATCTATTGCCATTTCCTTAAAGATTCATGTTGAGCTACACTTCGCACTATATAAAAGTCTCTTAAAAATATAATAAAACCAATTGGTAAATGTTTAATGCAAAAAAGAGATGCGCAACCTTGTAGATTTGCGGTATTCGTCCTTAAAGCTAATGAAACATACTTATCATGATAAAACGAAATATAGCAGAGAGTGATATCTAGATGATATCTAGAATAGAATAGTTTACTGTGCAATAATATATATAAATAAAACAAAAAAATAATTCAGCGAGGAAAACAAAAAAAAGCTTTAAAAAACAACCTAGTTCAACTTTCCAACTTTGATTGTGGGCTTTCGTACATCCGTTTCAACTTTTGTCATCGAATATAAAAAGTGCGATAACAGAAATGGATCTTCACTGAATCTACCTCTTTTAGTTGTAGTCGATTTATCAACAGAAAGAAACATAAACGTCCCTCCCAGAAATAATAAAGAAAATATTCTACTCAAGTTCATAAACCATACTACAAACTACAGCAAAACAAATTAGGAAAAGACATCATGACCGCCAAAAGAATGACTCTAAGAAACTAAATGTCATATGTGATCTCAAGAATCAATGCATTCATAAAAACAAGGTACGTCAAGCCGATGCTGATTATGACCATACTCCTTGATGCACGTCAAAGAAAAACGAGTCATTGAGATACACTGATAAAAACTAGAATCCTCTGGTTCTACAACGAAAATCGACCCAGTCTGTCGGATTTTGATTTCTAAATATGTGGCAAAACTATGTGTACTAATGTAGATTTGAATGCAATATTCAAACCCTTTAATTTGGATTTTAATTGAAGTAGCATTATATTGACTAAAAACATTAGGCTTCTTTGATGCTTATTTTTTTAATCATTTTTATATCAATATTCGAAAAGACAACTTCGTTCACTATTCGGTAAAAATGAAAGAAGCTTCTCCGAGATCGTAACTGTATAAAAGTTACCAGAAAAGTTGGCAAATAAAATGATTAATCAATATATCTCTTAAGTATTCGAATTACGTTCGAAGCAAATAGGAATTTCTCGTTCACGCAAGTCTTAGAATGAGAATAACGGACACTAGTAGTCAGATTGCAATGAGAGCAACCTGACGGATCAGCAGAATGACGACTAGTAACATAATTAACAATACATTCACCGTAGTCAGATGGTAGGCCTACCTGGCTACTCCATAACGATATTATTCAATGCTAATTTAGCAGAAAACAACATATCGAACAAGAGCTTCTCTTAGGCTCAAACATATCCTTAATAGAGTACTTAATTTGGGTATTCGAATTGCCGTACATTATAAATCAAATGATTCGGATCCTGATTCTAGTGCATAGACATTACCACCTTTATCTTCGAAGTGAATGGGCACTTAAAAATACAAATACGTCTGAACAAGGCTAAGCTCAATCTTCGAATGGCAAAGGATACTTAGAGAATTCCTGCGATTTTATATGTTGCAAGACTTTTCTTGCGAGTAAGATTGTACATTTCAAACATCTATAATAGTGAATTATGTAGATTCAAAGCCGAAATATGTTAAGATGATTCTTCCGCAGTTAATAAAGAAACCTTCTTTATGGATCTTGATAGTAATCATAGCTGCAATAATATTTGAGAGAACTCTTAGAAGAATAAGATTCAGCCTTAAAGGTTTTAGAACGCATGTCCCTAGAATAATAATGTAATTGCAGCCATATTTTTTTCCAAAACGTTATAAAGAGACATATTCTGATTACGTATATTTACGTATATCATATATTCGACTTTTACTTTGTTTTTGAATCTTTTGTTTCTTCAATTCTATGGAATTGCATCGACCTGCGTCTCAATTCATTCAAGTGCTTCAAAACTACAAATTGGAATAGTCAATGTAAAAAAGATCATTTAACAATTTGCAGGTCATATCTGTAATATTAGCTAATTATCTTTAGTGTAGGCCAAATGAAGAAAATCGAAAAGCACCTTACGAGCTCTCTTATTACTCTTGCATCCACGGGAGAGCATTTCAAAACATATTTAATAATGAAAACAATCTCCAGTTGATGCTTTTTTCAATATGAAGCTTGCTTTCTGAATAACTATTGCTTCTAAAGGGTGTTTCTGCTTCATTATCTACAAAAGGATTTACTCCAATGTGACCGAATGTAAGTATTATAAGTACATTTCTTACCTAATCTCATCTGCCAAATTGCTTTCAAATGTAAGATCATTTCGATGTTTTCAATTGAAAGTTCTTGTATCTTTGCTCTTTTCTTTGATCTCGTTTGAAAAGATATCTTTTGGTGTCTTTGAGGTTCCTCTCAATGTAGATTCTTTCGTTTACATGGAAATTCCAAATACAAATATATGTCCATCCAGGTCGCATGAATTCTGATTAAAAAAACTTATCTGTTTGAAAATGATTATCATGCTATGTTCTTTCATTCCATTAGTCGCGGTATTTTTAAAAAGGGGGCTTTCATTTGTATTCATATTCAAGTTCATTCTCAAGTCTATGGATTTCGATGATAACTATAGACTTGCGAAATCCAAAATTCAACCCAAGCATATTCGAAAAGGGATACGAAATCTTCAATTCTGAGTATGATGAGTGTGGCTAGTAAACGAGAGTTGAAGGTTAGCAGGCAGAGGTACATGAGTATTTTCAGGTAAAAACCAATCACTAACAGATTTGGTTTCCCATTTACTTCGAGAATTTTTCTCAGATATACTGGGAGAATCAAGCATTAGGCTGATGTGTGATGTAATACGATCTCTAATCTTGTAATTTATGTATTTCTTAATCCTGTCAGCAATTACTTATAATTTTGGCTCTTCGAGTTTGGCATGAAAGTTCAGGTCCTCATATACCCCTATGACAAGAATCTATTATACATTTTTTTTTTTACGTATAAGAATATATATTTAATAACTATTTACTAATATATACCTAGAGTGGGAAAGACTATGTTTAGTCAAGAAAACCCATGTTGAATTAAGTGATGTGATAGAA
>NW_017963730.1:629092-647851 GCF_001661395.1 Hyphopichia burtonii NRRL Y-1933
AGTGCCGAAATATAATAAGATACCAATTTTTTCGCAGCCTTTCTGCGTAACGCAGGAAGTCTTTCTGACTCCTGCTTCTGCGATAGTCGAAAGTCCTGAACTTTTAAAAGGATCAGGTGGTATCTATTAATAGTTCGGATTTGTTTGGTGTCCAGAGAAGCATTGGCTATAAAAAGAGACCAAGTTCTGTCAGGGACATTTTGTGTCGAAGGATACTGGCAGTAAGCCCAAATTAGATAAGTTGCACGGCACTCTAAATAGACATGGGTGAGAATACAATGGTATGACTGATATAGAAATAGTAGTAGCAATCTGTAAAGATGATGATGAAGAACAAGTTAAGTACAGACTTGAAACTTTTTTTTAAAGAGTTCTCTAATAGTTGAAGAGATCACGGAAGCTTTGTTTAGAAAGCTACAATTGCCTTTACAGGTACAAGGAGCCTTAAAATTTTTTGTCTACTTCATTTTGACTGGTTTGGTGAGATATTAGTAAAAGTTCGTTTGGCAGCTGCCCCCATAGATTAAATTTTACAATTCCATCTTGGTATCACGTACTTACGCGTCTGATTGATGGACTTGTTCAATCTAGTTCATTTGGATGTTTTTTCTGATTCTATCTATATTTTTTTTCTTGGAGATATATAGTTTGATTTTTCGGACGTAAGTTCGTAAACCAATTAATGAAAATCAACATTCTACCTAGTTGTTACTAAAGTTTTTTACTACTTTTCGCAAATGACCAAATGGCGAACTCTGAGAGAGCCTTTGAGAATAAGCCTACTTTGGAAGGTACGAAGTAGATCTTTTGCGAGGGCATTTTCCAATAATAATGTATACGACTTGTCAACCCTCTTTTTTAACACACTTTGCTATGAAGCTCATGATTAACAGAATATAACAGTGTGATTAAGCATTGCCGTGTTATTTGGAAACGTAATTACCCAACCCAAAACACAATGTTTGTAGAAGGGTGTTGAAAGATATTCATTCGCAGTTTCGTTTTTTTTGTTTTTTTTTTTTGCAATAAGAAAATATATTTATATACTTATATAGATAGAAAGAAAATACATACCTTGAAAATAAGGAAAGATTTAGATAAACCATAAAAACCCCGGAAGAATTTAATGGTGGTTTAGAAAACTATATAGGATTTAGACTTTTGGTAAAAGCAACAAAGACTAAGGGCAGAAATACTAGAAAAATCCTTAAAGATCATCATGGTCTGATTTAAGCTATTTGTTCAGTTTTGTAAGAAATTTTAACAACAAGAGGATGATGGTCTGAAGCTAGGATAAGATACTATGAAGTTTTATGTAAAGGTCTAATGACAAATAGCCTACCCAAGGTTGAACAGCCCCAAAAACCTGAGGCCACATAACCTGAGGAAATGAGTTGCACCTCGATAAACCAATAAAAAGGTAAAAAACCTATGGAAACCTCATCACCCTGGTAAAACAACAGACAAAAGGAAATTAACAGTGACTGGGTGTTTCAAAGCCATTGCTTTTTGGTCTTTATTGTTAGGAGGTACTTTTCTTGTTTCGAGGTTAAATTTATCACCTTAATCATCAGACGAAGTGTTGTTCTCTTCGTTTGTTCTAATATTATAATAATCGTCTTCATTAGGGTCATCTGGAGAATTTTCGTCATCTCAAGGTTTCAACCTTCAAAACACTTAACACATTGAGTGTCATTAATGAAAGATTGATTTTTCTTGGGTTGGGTGTAGTTTATTGATCAATGCTTTAAAAGAATATAAATAAAACAGGTCCTAGGTATAGGATCAAAGGTATTAGAGTCCTGTAAAGCCTCAATGGAACGGTTGCAAAAAAGCAGTCCACTTCAGCCAGTGCTCTAAACCAGGGTGAAAAAGATGAATATAATCAGTATTAACTTGAAAGTCGGTAAGAGAATTCACTAACAGCAAGCCAAAACTATTCCAAGTCAAGGTAAGAGCTATGAAAAGGGGTGAAAAGTTTTTTTGGATAAATGTAGATCAATTTGATACTTTGATGTTGATCAGACATCAAAGTAATATACGCCATCTCAACATATTTTTTCAATGTCAATTAGCTAGAATAAACCATGTTTTGTATCACAAAGTCTTCTATAGTGAAGAATACGGAAATCAATGTTTGATCAAGAGGTTCTAGAGTGGGTTTCCGGATTCTTTCAACCATGTAAATCAAAATGGGGAAGTGCCAGCCAACAGACGTATCATTAGTGTGTAGAGAGAGATTATCTGCTTGTTTAAGATGCAGCAGCTAATACCTCCGGTGTTTAGTCCATCAATGTTGTGGACGTCAGTTTGTGTTTAATTCGTTAAAAGCAGAAGTTCTAAGAGCTGGTAGAAAGCCTAGATTCTTCTGTGTGATCTTTTCAAGCCAATTTCATAAAGATAGATAAGGTATATGAGATACATTCTTTGTTTATTCGATCTAAAGATAATGATATTTCACGATTGTCTGGATTATCTCGAATACTAAGGTTTCGATGAGCAATTCGTAAAAGAATAATTTAGTATCCGTGAAAAAGCACTAATAGCTGAGCTTTGAACCCCCGGTCTTTGACAAAGTTATATTTGAATATGTTGAGGTTTGGATTATAATATAATCAGTAGAATTGTTTTAGTAAGACTATTCGTTTGCATTACTTGAACCAATACTATTGGCGTAACTAGTGCTGCGAAAAAGAACAGCGACTTTTTCTCATTTTTTGCATCAATCTTGCCAAAATCGTAGTTTTAGTTAAGCGAATGGCATGCTCAAGCTTAAGGAGATACAAGACCTTAATTAAAATTAATGTAAACCGACCATTAGTAATGGTTCAAATTCAAGTAATGCAGCTAACTCCATAACCTAATGCAGTTAGTTTAAACGGCCAGATTTTGAAAATAAGTGCGATCGGATCAGTGAACCCTTTAGAGTAAATGAGGAACATTTTTCCAAATGCGGTAATGATAAGAACTGCAATAAGCAGCTTCCGCTAATAAATTTTCATTAATCAAGATAATGATTTATTGGAGAAAATTAGTATAAATTGACCATGATTCTTCAAGTTTGAAGGATATTTTCTTTTTGAAATCATTAACAGTTTAATTGACTTAGTTCATTAACAAATCACTCAATTTAAATCAGAAAACTCCAATTCAAAATGCCAATGAAATACAAAGCTTCTGCTGAAGGTAAAGCCGTCAAACCACCAGCAATTGAATCTCCAGGTAACAACTCCTTCTTAGGTGATGTTCTTACTACTGATGCTCCAAAGGAAACCCAATTGTCTTCTGGTTTCTACAGACAAGACAAGGGTGAAGCTTTAGTTTACCACTACACTTACGATGAAACCAAAATCATTTTAGAAGTCGAAGGTGAATTCTTCATCTCCGATGAAACTGGATACAAAGTTTCTGCTAAACCAGGTGATGTTTTCATCTTCAACAAAGGTACTACTGTTACTTTCGAATCTACTGGTACTGCTCTTGGTTTCTTTACCGGTTTAAGACCACCAATGTAAAGTGGCTAAGAACTTAACTAAGGTCTGGTACTGATCAGTTAAAATAAATTTCAACATATAGATTCTCTTAGGTAAATATTCAAAATAAAATTTTTTCTGTACTGAAACTCGCTTGTATTTTAAAGACTCTGATAGCATAGCTTGAATATTCTTATCATCACTATAATCAATAAACAAAATTCGGAAGAACGATTAAAAGAGTTCAGATAAACAGATTGGGGTTAAAGGGTTATTAGCGGGTGTCAATCTAGACATTGCGAGAGAAACGATAAGGCCGAAACGCGCCAAAGTTGGGCAGCTTCGTGAATAACGATTGATTAGAGTTTCAAGCATCCCCAGCACTTACAATCATAACTAGAGGATAGCGGATGATTAGCGGTTAAGCATTATTACCTGGAGTTCTGAAATAGTTTGAAAATTTCCAAAAGTTTCGCAACCAGTTTTACAGCGAACTTAAAATGACAGATAACCGCTAGAACAGATATTCAAGTATTTATGTATTTATGGACTGTTTGAATGCATCGGTTGGGAATGCTACATTTGGGAATGCTACATTTGGGAATTCTTACAGAAGATTTGAATAATATTAAATCACAGATTGCTATTAACATCTAATCTATATAGAATCTAATAAGAATAAATAAATAAGGAACTCTAAAACTTTTCAATTTTCCCAGAACATGAACTAAAATTTCTTTGATCAAATGCTTTTTAACTACAAGTTTATTTATAAAAGCCTTGAGATTTTAAGTAGGAGATAATATCATCAACGACGGTGTTGAGTTCAAAAACGCCATTTTGTTGATTTAAGGAGAAAACACCATTATGGGAATCTTGTTCGCCATCAATGTTGACAATGATGGTATTAGACTTACCAACGGTATTAACAATGTTGGAATAATCAGATTTGACGGGAATAATGATACCAGAACCGGCTTTAGCTAATTCATTGATAAGGAAAGCATCGTTATAAGAAGAATCTAATTTAGTGATACGACGAGAACCATGGAATTGATTCAAACTAGATTGTAAAGCAAAAGATAAATATTCACCTTGTTCAGGATGAGATTTAGAAGAATCGATAACAATAGCAAAACCTTGATTAAATCTTGGAGGATTAGTATCTCTTAAAATTTTAACAACTTCAGGATAAGAAAACCATTCAGGGATATCGGTACCATCTCTTAAACGTTGTCTTAATTCGGTACCGGAGATATTAGCAGTTTTAACTTTATTAGTATCGATAGTATCGATAGGAGCATATCTATCTTCATCAGGTAAATAAGTAACCATTCTAAAAGGAACAACTTTAATTGGTAATTCATTTTCGAATTTAGCTAATAAATCTTGAGCGTCATAAGGACCATAAAAGCTTTCACCTTTTGAATTTGAACCAGGACCAGCATGATCTCTACCAACGATAAAATGGTCAACACCATAATTCAAACGAATTAAAGCATGCCATAAAGCTTCACGATCACCACCCATTCTCATAGCCAAGGGTAAAAGAGAAATGGTGGCTAAACCTTCAGGGTATTTTTTCAAAATTTGTTGATAAACTTTAACTCTAGTATGATGATCAATATCACCCGGTTTAGTTAACCCAACAACTGGATGAACCAAAATATGGCCATCATCACCGATATCTTTAGCAGCACGAACGGTTAATTCACGGTGAGCTCTATGCATTGGATTTCTAGTTTGGAAAGCAACAACATGTTGTTTATCCCAACCTAATTTGATAAATTCTTCTCTCAATTCAGTTGGCGATTTACGGAATTCGACGTAATCATAATGTTTTGGATAATCAATACCTTGAATAGAACCACCAATATAAATATCACCAGCAATATTATTTAAATATTTGATAGCAGGATGTTCAGGATCACCTCTGAAGACTTTTTCGGCTTCTAAAGATTTATTTGGTTTATAAATTGATTCAATAGTTAAAACGGCTAAAGGTTTTTCATCTCTCAAATCTTTTAAAACAACACGGTCTTTCAAGTTAAATTTCGAAGCGGTTTCTTGAGAAACATCCAAAGTAATTGGCATTGGCCATAATAAACCTTGGCCATTTGATTCATTTTTAATAGATGATAATCTCATATCAGAAACAACTGAATTATAATCATCTTCATTTAAAAACCCATTCAATGGAGAAAACCCCCCATTTAAAATAAGCTCTAAATCACATAATTGTCTATCAGTTAAAGTATAAGAAGGTAAACTAGCTGCTTCTTTTAATAAATCTGACTTAATAGAAGAGTCACGAATGACTAAATCTTGTAATTGACCACCGTGTGGAGCGTGAACTGGCATTATGGAAACTTAGAGATGAAGAAGTAGATCAATCCTTGAATTACAAGTCGGAATCTTCCATTTTTTTATTCCTACTGCAAAAAAATCAAGAAATTCATTCATTATATCAGATCAGACAATAGCACGTGACGGTACCCCGGAACAGCACGACGTCATCACCACTCACGTGTAACCACCGGAAATCAGCAATTGCAGCAATCTGAGACAACGCCCCCAAAGCCGTTATCGGCGGGTGCCCACGACATTGCGCGACATTGCGCGACACCCACCGAAAACCAAATAAAAAAACCACGCAAAGCTGCCAAAGACACAATCTGCAAATAGACCCGGTGCAACCTGCAAAAGCAAAAGAAATCCAACAATTTTTTCAATTACTAACAATTTATTTTGCTTTAATGGCAAAAGTACTAGAACTAAGTTGAATTGTTTGTAAGCACACACAAAAAAAGTGATTTTTGTAGTTGGATGAATTTAAAATTAATATTTAATTCCCATAAATTCCACTCACTCTATTTCTTCTTTTTCTTTGATTAATCATTGAAATTTAATTCAATTTTAACTAATTATCTTTCATTATTTCTTATCATTGTACAATGTCTGCTCCAACGTATGTATTCTTTAAATTTCATCAATTGATAGCTTTGAGGTTGAGTTGAGTCCGATTCGTTCAAGGATGAATTTTTTTCCTGTTCTCTCGCCCCTCTTTTCTGGTGAACTTGCTTTAACCGTGGTCCAAGTCAATTGAATATATAATGGACTTGATTTCACCTTTTGGTGAGATAATTGAATTATCAAGAGATACTTTTAAAGCAAGTACCAACTAGGGAGGAAGGAAAAATAATTATTAATTGCTCTGATTCGGACTTGTCTGCCCGTGGGAAAATATGTCGACAATGTCTCAAATAACTGCGATCAATCGATTATCTAAGCTTAATAATGAATTGACAGGCAATAGAACTATGGGTACTAACAAGAAACATAGTGGTGATATCGGTTTAATTGGTTTGGCCGTTATGGGTCAAAATTTGATCTTAAATGCCGCCGACAAAGGATTTACTGTTGTTGCTTATAATAGAACTGTTGCTAAAGTTGATCACTTTTTAGATAACGAAGCAAAGGGTAAATCAATCATTGGTGCTCATTCTATTCAAGAATTGGTTGATAACTTGAAAAGACCAAGAAGAATTATTCTTTTAGTTAAAGCTGGTAAACCAGTTGATGATTTCATTAACCAATTATTACCTTATTTAGAAAAAGGTGATATTGTCATTGATGGTGGTAATTCTCACTTCCCAGATTCCAATCGTCGTTACACTGAATTAAATGAAAAGGGTATTCTTTTCGTTGGTTCTGGTGTTTCTGGTGGTGAAGAAGGTGCTCGTTATGGTCCTTCTTTAATGCCTGGTGGTCATCCAGATGCTTGGCCTCACATTAAAGAAATTTTCCAATCAATTGCCGCTAAATCTGATGACGAACCTTGTTGTGATTGGGTTGGTGACGGTGGTGCCGGTCATTACGTTAAAATGGTTCATAATGGTATTGAATATGGTGATATGCAAGTTATTTGTGAAGCTTATGATTTATTAAAACGTGTTGGTAAATTTTCAAATAAAGAAATTGGTGATGTTTTCGCTAAATGGAATAATGGTGTTTTAGATTCTTTCTTGGTTGAAATTACTAGAGATATCTTATATTATAATGATCCAACTGACAATAAACCTTTATTAGAAAAAATTTTGGATACCGCTGGTCAAAAAGGTACTGGTAAATGGACTGCTATTAATGCTTTAGATTTAGGTATGCCAGTTACTTTAATTGGTGAAGCTGTTTTCTCTAGATGTTTATCCGCTTTAAAATCTGAAAGAACCAGA
Organism: Hyphopichia burtonii NRRL Y-1933; assembly: GCF_001661395.1. Taxonomy (NCBI): domain Eukaryota; kingdom Fungi; phylum Ascomycota; class Pichiomycetes; order Serinales; family Debaryomycetaceae; genus Hyphopichia; species Hyphopichia burtonii. Next base: position 636,798 of record NW_017963730.1, read on the forward strand.
GCTTCTTCCATCTTAACTGGTCCAACTGTTGAAGGGGAATCCCCAATTCAAGATAAACAAAAATTTGTTGATGATTTAGAACAAGCTCTTTATGCCTCCAAGATTATTTCTTATGCCCAAGGTTTCATGTTAATCAGAGAAGCTGCTAAAGAATATGGTTGGAAATTAAATAACCCAGCTATTGCTCTTATGTGGAGAGGTGGTTGTATTATCAGATCTGTTTTCTTGGGTGAAATCACTTCTGCTTATAGAGAAAACCCAGATTTAGAAAACTTATTATTCCATCCTTTCTTCAATGATGCTATTACCAAAGCTCAAAAAGGTTGGAGAGCCACCATTGGTAAAGCTGTTGAATTTGGTGTTCCAGTTCCTGCTTTCAGTACCGCTCTTTCTTTCTACGATGGTTACAGATCAGAAAAATTACCTGCTAACTTATTACAAGCTCAAAGAGATTACTTTGGTGCCCACACTTTCCAAGTCTTACCAGGTGAAGAAAATGATTTCCTCAAGAAAGGTGAATGGATCCACGTTAACTGGACCGGTAGAGGTGGTAACATTTCTGCTTCTACTTATGATGCTTAGATTCAATTCACTCTTCATAAATTTACTTTACATATATGATTTTATACTGAGGATACTTTGAATTGTTCTCATCTGGGTTGATTTCTTACATATTTTGTAATAAAAACATTTACGTTTAATTGAACAGATTTTTTTGTAGTTTGATTATCCTCCACGATTATTGTGTTTCCTCCACGATTATTGTGATTATCCTCCACGAATATTGTGATTCTCCTCGAATCGGCTAGTCCCCCACGGAAATATTCCCCACTTGATCAATGAAAGAGCGGAATTATTCACTCCGACTCCGCACCGAGAATGAATTGAATATTGAATCAGTTGTTTATTGAAGTTATTTCCATTCACCAATTGAGATAATAGGAAATGGGTACAAGCAAGTATCAATTAAAACACAAACAAAAAGGATTAGATAAAAAGGAATACTTATAAAACATAGAATAGAGGAGAAGGAAAACAAAAAAACATATGAAAAAGTTTATAAATATATATATATATAATGTATCAAAAGGTTAAGTTTAAACGGATTTATTAAATTGAATCAAACACATTTAAATTATTTTATGTATGAAAACGTCAAGTTTTATGCAGTAGCTTCGACAGAAGTGGAAACATTTGAGATTTTATCATCAGGATTAACATCTTGTAAAGGATCTCTCTTATGCCATTCCATGATTAAATCATCTTTAGGGAAAATAGTAGCGAAAACTTTAATTTCTTCCGAAAGAGGAGTAGGATGATGAACCAAGTCAGCATTCATTAAATATTTACCCAACATACCAGTAAAAGTCATTAAGACATAATTTTTACCCAAACAAACATGAGGACCAGTTCCAAAAACCAACCAATTACGTTTATACATATCACCAGTAGCATTTTCCCATCTTTCAGGAATGAAAGTATCAGGATCAGAATAAACTTCTGGATCATGTAAAGCAGGATATAAAGTTGGAATAAGCATGGCACCTTTTGGAGCAGTATAAGTATCAGTAACTGGGAAAGGTTGTTTAACAACGTAAGGAACCATTAAGACAGGAGGACGGTAACGTAAAGATTCTTTAACAACGTCATTAGTATAAGTCATTTGATTAATAAGATCTAAAGAGAGAGGAACATTTGGATCATTATTTCTAACTCTTAATTGTTCTTCTCTAACTTTAGCAACAACATCAGGACGATCAGCCACAATTTGGAATAACCAACAAGCTAAAGAAGAAGAAGCATCTTGAGAAGCGAAAAGGAAAGTGAAAATAACTTCCGAAATTTCACGATTAGAGAATTCTCTAATTAATAATCTTGATTCAGGATCTTCACTATGTTTTAATTTAGCATCTTTCATAAGGGAAATCCATTCATCCATAATACAACCAGATTTACCATTTTGTTCATTAATTAAAACTTTAGATTTAGCAGCACAATCTTCAAAAATTTTCATGGTTTCATCAGCAATTTTTTTACCATACCAAGTTTTAGTGAAAGGAATGATAATTGGGAAATTAACTAATTCTAAAGCAGCAGTAATTTTAAAATAGTTATCAGCAATTAATTGGATTTGATCATCAGTGATATGATCACCACAGAAAGTTCTTAAACTAAGAGCACATAATAATTCTCTAAATTCTGGGAAGAATTTTCTTGGACCATCGTAATTAGTAAATTTTTCTAAATAAAGGTCCATATATTTTTCTAAAACTGGGATATAAATTTCCAAAGCTTTTTGAACGAATAAACCATTAAGAGATCTACGGTAATCAGTGTGAGCTTTACCATCTAAAAAGACCCAATTAGTTGGTCTTAAAATTTTAATTGCAACATCAACAACACAAGGTTTAACATATCTTGGAGAAGCCAAAATTTTTCTTGCTAAATCTCTAGAAGAAGCAATAACCACAAATTTATGAAAGATAGAAACACAAGATAATTCACCAGAGTCCCATTTTGCTTTATATTCTTCGAATTTAGGATCTAAAGATTCTAAGAAAGGACCAATGATTGGCCAAACTTTGAAACGAGGACCAGCGATAACCCCTTTTCTAATTTGATACATGATTTGATCATAAGACAAACCAATAACAATTAAAGTTAAAAAGAATTGTAACCAAGACATTGATTGATAAAAATTCCAACAATTATTCAATATAATTTGGGCCCCTTCTTTGGTATAGAATTGGGGGATGGAAGATACATTAGCAGGTATAGCATCACCTGCTAATGAAGATGAAGCGTTAAAGCTCATGTTGAGATAACAAATAAATCAATAATAAATAACAAAAGAAAGATCTCGAGATATATATATGGGTATATATATATGGGTATATTAACTGCAAATCAGGCTATCGAGCAATTCTAACCAAGCAATGAGTAGCGACAAACTTCTGGAATCAGGATATCCTTCGTTTAGTATAATCTAGCCAGCGGGTAAAGTAACAAGATCGGATATCTGACAATTAAATTAAATGGCGGCTATTATGGAAGTTTTCCGTTAGCAAAACCGTACCTAGCGAATGAAATAACCTACCCTTTATACTAAAAGAAAGTTAGTATAGTTGATAAAAACACCAAATAGGAAGAAGAAGAAATCGTTTTCTATAAGCAAAATTACAAAACAACTGATTTTTAGTGGTATTCTCTGGTTTCCCTTTTTTTTTTTTTATTTTTTTTTTTTTTTTTTTTTTTTTTTTTTTTTTTTCTTCCTTCTCTTCGCTTTATTTGTGTATTCGTATAGTGTTTTTTTTTATTTGATTTTGTTATACGATCGTTTAGATTGTGCTTACGTAAACACCCGCTGATTGTCTATACGAGCCAATACCGACACACGACCGCGGCCGACCAGGCCGATCTGACGCGTAGGGAACCAGTACACCAGCAGGTTTTGCAGTTGCCATTGGCCAGAGAGCCAGGGGATAGAGGCCACGGGAGTGGGATGGGAGAGACTTGGGATGGTGCCAGGCGACTAATCGTGTAGTCGATATTGGAAGTTGGACCATTTATCATAATGTATTGACGAGGCACCACGAACCGAAAAGGCAAACCGGTCAAGATCATTTTCAATACCGGGCAACACCGCCCCTGAACCGGGGCCGGTACTATCCACAAACCGACCACTGGCCGGAAGTCGCCCTCTTTACGGGCAAGAACTAGACAAAAAATTCACAGCAAGAAGACAGGACAGACAGAGGAGATTAGAGGCAATAGACAAGACAAGACAAGACAAGAAGAAATAGACAAGACAAGACAAGACAAGACAAGAAGAAATATACAAGACAATACAAGACAAGACATGACAAGTCGAGCGAAACAGAATAACAAAAACATAGAAAAGTTGTTTAATTAATCCATTTTTGCAGCAAGTCAATATGAAGAACTGCAAAAAAATATACCTTCAGAGCTAGAAGTCCAGATACCTGCTCAAAGATTGTACTTGCATGTATTATATCACTTGTCTCATCGCCAAATCCAGTTCGATTAGTGGATTAAAAAAATCCAGTAGGTGCTTCTATAACTTGGGGCCAGCGGAAGAAATGTACGGAGGTTCTTAATCACGTGACCGAATATATTATTTTTTTTGTGTAAATTTTCACTACTGATGAGATGCTTTATGCTATTTTTTTTTTTAGGTTGATGCCATTACTTTACAAGGATTCTTATTACAGCGACAAATGGCTAAAAGAAAGAATAATAAAGAATTAGAGGCGAAGAGAAAGAAGGCAAAGCAAGAGCAAGACTCGCTTCTCTCTGCCGGAGTCTTCTCTACCCACGATCAAAATGAATCAGAAGAAGATATCAAAGACTGGGATAACGAAGAACAAGATTATGAATTAAGACCTAGATCCATAAACAACGAGAAAAAAATGGTGGAAGGGTTACCCATCAAAACATCGGATGGTAGGATTGAACGGGTTGTGAGAGAGGTCAACGAAGGAGAGCCCGAAGAAGAACCAGAAGAAGAGCCCGAACAAGAAGAAGAAGCTGAAAAGGAGGAAGAACCAGAAGAAGATGAGGACTCCCATTTGTCACCACAAGAAAAGCTCACCAAATTAAAAGAAGAGATTGCCAATCTTGCATCTAAATTGATAGAAGACCCAGAAGAAAATATATCATGTCTTACAAGATTAAGAAAAATGTCCGAATCAAATAATGTAGTAACCTGTCAATTAGCTATAATGGCATTGATACCAGTTTTCAAATCATTAGCACCAGGATATAGAATAAGACCTTTGACTGATGCAGAAAAACGTGAAAAAGTTAGTAAGGAAGTTGCTAGATTAAGACAATTCGAACAAATATTAATTCATAATTATAAGCAATATATTGATCATTTGACTAAATTATCAAAAATATCCAATTCAAATTCTCAAAATAATAAAAAAATTACTCCAAATCAAATAAAATTAGGTCAATTATCCTCTAAAGCTGCCTGTGAATTATGTTCATCTTCTTTACGTCATTTTAATTATAGAGCAGAACTTTTCAATATAATTATTCGCCGTCTTAATAAAAAACCAAATGATAATATCGATTATGAAATATTCACCAAATGCATTCAAATTTTACAAACTACTTTAATTGATGATGAACAACATGGTGATATCACTTATGATATCGTTAAATTATTATCCAAATCAATTAAAGATAAAAAATTCAGAGTTGATGAATCAGTTATTAACATCTTCTTATCGCTTTCCCTTTTACATGATTATGACCCAAATAATAATAAAGATGATCAAGATAAAAAACCAAAATTAAAGAAAAAGGATAGAGTTCATTTATCTAAAAAAGAACGTAAAGCAAGAAAAGAACGTAAAGAAATTGATGAAGAAATGAGGAAAGCTGAACAAGCAGTTACCGCTGAAGAACGGGAAAAATTTCAAGCCCAAGTTTTAAAAATGGTTTTAACTCTTTATTTAGAAATTTTAAAGGCCGGTAGTCATACAGTTAATAATTCTACTGGTAGTTCAGGTAAAAATGATGCTACTCTTTTAATGGCTGCTGTCTTGGAAGGTTTATCCCGTTTTGGTCAAATGGCTAATTTTGATTTATTAGGTGATTTCTTAGAAGTATTGAGAGAAATTATGTCGGATATTTTAGATGAACATTCTCTTGCTAATACTTCAATTTTCGATACTAACGATAATGACGATGAAGATGATTATGGTGGAATGTATACTGGTCAACAAATAAGAACAGTTTTATTATGTATTGCTACTTCATTTGCTTTAATCTTAAATCATTCAACTACTGGTAAATTACCAATGTCAATCGATCTTACTAGATTCATTAATAGCTTATACGTTATTTTAGCTGACTTATCTTTGGATACTGATTTAGAATTATCTCATAAGTCTCTTAGATTAGCAGATCCATTATCTCCGTCTAATTCAACAAATAAGCCTTCAGTAAATGTTTCAACAAAGGCTGAATTACTTCTTCGATGTTTAGATTGCATTTTTTTTAGATCAAGAAATGGAACTTTACCTCGTGCTACTTCTTTCACTAAAAGATTATACATTTTAACTTTAAATTCCCCTGAAAAAACTGCATTGGCTAATTTGAAATTCGTTGGTAAATTGATGAGTAGATACGGTGAAGGCTTTAAAGGTCTATGGAATACTGAAGAACGTATTAGTGGTGAAGGCTCATATACCTTGGGTATCGAAAGACCTAACGTTGAAGTTGAATTAGAAAGATGTAATAGTGGTGCTGCTACATTATGGGAAAATGTTTTATTAGATAAACATTATAGCCCAATGGTTAAAGATGGTTCAAGATCTTTAATGAAAAGTAGTAAACCTTCTAACTAGCTCTAATTAATCGCATATATAGAATCACTGTACATTATCCTAACATACTAATGACCAACTTCTCTGTAGTAACGCATGATTGTCAATTGTATTACAATGGTTGCAATTGTTGGTTGTAAATCAAACTTTTTGATCCAAACAAAAGTGAGAAGCCAAAATATGACATACCAAACAAATATCCCTTATTTCAAATCAATTTCTCTTCTTTGTCATTTACATTAACTTTAATAAAAGCTTATTGTAATTGAGCTTATCCAAAATTTCCAGTATAAATCAATTGGAGGGAACAAAGAAAAAAAAAAAAAAAAAAATTAGAGTGAAAAATTCTCCCTTTAATTAAGCATCACTCGATAATTTACTTACTATCAAGATTTTTTCCTCGCATTTTTTGATCTTTAAAATTTCAATCCCTATTACTTTCATTAACTAATCCGAAAGCATTTTTGCATCGATAGCAGGACCACTGGAAGATGATGATTGGATCCTGGGAGTTGGATCCCGTTGATATCCTTATTATTTTCATTGTTGTTTCAATTTTGTTATTTATAATTTTATTTTTCATTGCATACAAGGTTTTCTTTAGTGGATCATTCAGACATGACTATCATTTACTAGGAGATGATGCGTTTAGATACGGAGATGTTCCACGTGAATTCATTAATGACGAGGAATCGCTTACTCACTTGGCCGAAGAATATGACTTTACTCATTTATCTCCTGAAGAACAAAATTCTTACTTGAAAGGGGAAGAATATACTAAATCTAATCCACCGAATTTTCATAACATTAGGGGTAAATCTTTCACTCCTGAAGATGAAGTGCTTATCAAGGACTGTGGTATAAATGCTTTTGAATTCGAACAAGAACATGATATCTTACTGGCTAGATATATTGTTGCTGATAGAACAGAGATTCACTTTTTAAATAACGATACTCCTTATTCAACTGCTACTTCTGTACTTAATTATTGCTTACCTGTTAAAAATCGTACTTATTCAGATACTGTTTATTTTGAAGTTAAAGTGTTTGAATATGATTCTTCAAATGAAAATGGTCATTTTGCTATTGGTTTAGTTACTAAACCTTATCCTCTGTCATTTCGTTTACCAGGTTATAATAATTTTTCAATTGCTTATGAATCAACTGGTAATTTAAAGATTAACAAGCCTTTCCCTACTCCATTACAACAGCATATGGGCGATAATAGTAAATTCAATGCCCAAGTTTTACCTCCTTTATCACAATCTGATACCGTTGGGTTTGGTTACGTAATTTCAACCGGTACTGTATTCATCACCCGTAATGGTAAGAAATTAATGGATATTCTTAAAGATTGTTATGTTGATTTATACCCTGCAGTTGGTTGTTTTTCAACAAATGCTAAATTTCAAGCTAATTTAGGTCAATTAGGTTATGTTTGGATTGAAGCTAATGTTCGTAAATATGGTTTTATTTCTACTAGTGATTATAAAAAAATTAAAGGAGATAGAGGATTAGCGGCTCTTCCTCAATATGGTAGCATCAATAAAAGTGAAGGTGATAAATTATTGGATAAAGGTGAAGAACTTCCCCCAGATTATCCCGAAGATGAATTAGATTTCTTTGGTAGATCTACCAAAGATTTAGTAAGAATTGGTTCTTCTTCTAAGTCTAATAAAAATAACGAACAAACAGAAAAAAATGAGAAATCAATCGATTCAAAACAGGATGATGAAGAATTCAAAGAACCTAAAGTACCCATTTCAAACGTTAAGAGCTCATCCTTAGTAACAGATGAACCAGAAGAAATCATGGATTTGAGAGGAAGATTATATGAACAAGAAATCACCTCTCGTAAAACTGATGATGACTCCGAAACTACTCCTTTGATCAAATCAACTCTCGATAATGACTCAAACTACCAAACTACCGATGGTAATGAAACAACAAGCATCAATTCCAAAAAAGAACCAACCCCTCACTCAGAAGCTCAAGTCGAAGCAAAAGCTCAACAACATAAAGTTGGTTCTGCTTCTGCATCTAGTGCTGCTCACGCACAAGAAGAATCAACTAACCCAAGTGGATTAGATGCTGGTGAGACTTCAACAGAATCACCAGAACCAACTTCGAATCCCACCGGGAACGCATCGGGGGCTTCAGCAAAACCCAAGTCTAAAAAGAAGAAGAAGAATGGAAAAAAATCAAATAAGAAGAAGGGTAAAAGAAAGTAAGTGAAGTAATCAGTGCTTGACATTCCAATTATTCATCATCAAAAAGCTTTCATTTCCTCTTTTCATCTTTCTCTATTCAATTGATGATCCTTCTAGTTCGATATCTTTTTTTTTTTTTTCTTTTCTTTTATTTCCACATAATCTTGCATTCTAAGTTATCTTTTTTTCTATCTTTTCTCTTTGATTCCTATGGATCTCTACAAAATCGATGCATTTAAACTTTGTTTCTCTTTGCCTTTTATTCTTTTCTTCGTTTCTTTTCTCATTGCATTCTTCAAGGCCTTTTCTTTTATTTATCTCACTTAAAACTGTTTAGTACTCTGTTACCTTATCCTGTAGTAGGTGAACTCATCTAGTATGTATTTGACAAGAAGAAGATAACTTGATTTCACAAAGTAGAAGCGAAAAAACATAGATTTGTCTTAGATTGTGTATTTAAATGTGTGTATAGTAAATTTCGCAGCCGTACAGAATTCCTAGTATGAATGATCTTTCAGATCCTATTGAACAAGTTGAAGGCTTTATAAGAACAGGCTTTGCTAGTGAAGACTCGTAACATTACATTTTCGATGATAATATTTTAGAGTACAGTTAGAGTTATATTATAAATATACATTTATAGTACAAACATTGGAAATGTGTAATAACAAAGTAGGAAAATAGATGAACCAGAGAAACAATAAGGATTAAAAAGACTTTCAGACATATAACAATAGAAAAAATCATCAACTTGATTTTGAATAAAATGTAAAAAAATAGGAAGGGAATAAAAATCACTGAAAATTTCAAAAAAAAAAGATAAGACTGGAACGATAAATCAAAAAAAGAAACAGTTATTTGGAAGATACAATCCACCAGAAAAGAAAACTGAAAAGTACGGGTAATTGAGCCTTGGAGTCTTCGATCTTGAGGAACGAGTTCTCTTGACGAGTTTCAATAACAAACAAAGAAGAAGAATAAAATTGATCGAAAAAAAAAAAAAAAGGAGTAAAAAGGAAGTTCAACTCAGAACATTTACAGACCGTGTTGTAAATGAGATGGAATAACACTTTGGATGGTAGCATTGATATCATTAGTTCCATCATCAAGGTCGTTTCTAGTTTTCACCAATCTAGTTGGGTCATCGAGATCTTCAGATGACTTGACAGCCACGGCACCAGGAGTACCATTAACTCTAATACCTTTGATAGTGATACCAGTTTGTTCTACTGGGAATTTTCTTGGTCTACCTCTTCTATCTTTCTTTTTAATTAAATTTTTAACCGTTTCATCCTCTAAAGAACGTAAATAGGGAGGTTTATCTTGTAATCTAGCCATTTTTCTAGCATGTTGAGCTTCTTCACTTTCATAATCAGGCTGAGCATTTGGTAATGAGTTAGCAACCGAAACTTGAGGATTAGAAGTACGGTTTTTACGTTTAGTTGATTTTTTAAATACTCTATTAAGAGCTTTAAAATTTGGGTGAGTAGAATCGATATATTCATTAGTTGAAGGATCAAGAATGAATTTTTTTGGACGGCCTCTTCTCTTCTTAGTATCGGAGGCTTGACCGTCCTGTATACTTTCACTTGAGTCCTTTTGGTGTTGTTGTATCATAATATTTTGATGAGGTTGTTGATGATGTTGTTGGTGATGTTGTTGTTGCAGTGGATGGGGTTGATGGTGCAGTTGCTGTAAGCTAATCAGTTGAGGTTGTTGAGTTTGATAACGTTGAGGTTGGGGTTGATTCTCATATATATGTTGGGGTTGGGGTTGTTGTTGTTGTTGCATCAAATGCCCACTATTAGCATGAGAGAAAGCAAGGGGAGTGGAAAGATTCATTGAACCATTCCCCATAATACGAGAGGATAAAGCAGGAGGAGCAGCAGGAGCTGGGGAAGAAAGATGATTAACAAAACCTTGACCTGATCCAGGGCGTACCGAAGGAGGTTGGTTGTACATACTTGATGGAGCCCCAGTGGCAGGTTGTTTGTTGTTCCCGTTTTGGTTGGGGTTGTTATTGTAATTAGCAAATGGAAGATACATGATACTTGTAATACTTGACTGAATCCTTGTTTGAAGATAATTGAATTATAATTTAAAGCGGCTACTAATACAAATATTAAATTCCCACAAAATTTTTAAAACAAAACCGCTTGATATTCCTGCTATACCTATTTCCACACCGGACTATCCTTATAACGATATCAATACTTGTTTAATGGGTACCACTTGATAATAGTATACTTTGTTTTGATTTTTTTTTTTTTTTTTTTGGTTTTACTAGTAGGAAAGGATTGCAACCTCGACGTAAGCCAATAAGGAAGACGCTTGATCGATGTATAGACGCTATTCAACAGATTCTCTGAAGATAGCACACTTATTGGATTGGAAAGATGGTGAATGTATTTGCAACAAGAGGTTGATCGATAGAAGGTGATACTAATAAAAAAAAAAAAAAAAAAAAAAAAAAAAAAAAAAAAAA